>NW_026529229.1:0-27440 GCF_026262505.1 Trichomonas vaginalis G3 | reverse complement strand
TTCCAGAATTTTTTTGAACGTTGGTTCAATCCATTCTTTCTTGCCATTTCTGCCGTATGCAAGATAGTTTCATTTTGTATCTAATATCAATTTGTCTGAACTCTCAAATGCATAATCTTTCAAATTTTTTCTGAACGCCCTCATTACATGAACTGCACACCAATGAAGGATAACTTCTGGAAAAGAGTTGATAATCGCATTTTCGATTTCTTGTGCACAATCTGACATAAAATATTTTGGTTTTACTTTTGCCCAGTTAAAAAATGCCTTGAGACAGAATGCAATATTTTCTGAAGTGTTTGGATAAACGACAAATTGAAAAATTGGGAATGCATGTGTATTTGGAAATTTGGCTGATATCATGTAAAACAACATTTTAAATTCAAGTAATGAATGGGTTGCATCAATAAAATGCTCTTTCACAATTTTGATTATGTCCAGGAATTTGAAAGAAGCATAATAAAAGATTAATTTCTTTGGTTTGTTGTAATTATCGACATCGAAATAAATTAAATCTTTTGGTGACTCTTGTTCTTTGATACCCTTAAATAATTGAGTTGACTTGAATTGATTATCATCGTACTTTTGAATACCTTTGATCTTTTTATTTCCTTTTTCCTGAATTGTTTTCATTTGATCTGAAGATGCATTCAAAAAAGATGGCCTGTTAAGTGGATCATCCAGATCAAGTTTTTTGTCGCATTCAATTTGAGCCATTTTCGGATCACCCCCTGTTTTATAAAATTAATAAGTACCCGACGATAGCATTGTGATAATGTGTGGTATTTCTTTGTCTCATCTTTGATTTGATTGTGATTATGTGTTCCATTATATTCTGTTAGGATATATTCTTCATCATCCTTTAGAAATGAGATACATGCTTCACATTTATCTGCACTGCACCTGAATTTTAATTTTGTTCCCCCTAAATTTGGATTTTTTTAATTGATATGGACAACCTGCATGGCATTCGTTATCAATGACAGCTTTCATAGCATCTATATAAGATAGCCTTTCTTTAAGTTCGCATGGTGCATCGATATGCATCAAAAAAATGAAATGAAATTTCAATATCAAAAAAAGCACAAAATTTGAAAAAATTCACAAATCTCGGTTTCTGAAAGAAAATGGCCTCTTAAACTTTGTGCATATATTCATCTATAAGACACCTTGTATCCATATATAAAAAAAAAAAAAAAAAAAGGTAGTGGGGCTTCCAGGCTTCGTGCCCTCTAGCCCCGAAGATGTTTAGTATAAATGAAGTTTTTATTCGGAAAATTGTTAGTCTTCTGGTGTGAATTCGGAGGACTCTTCTTCTTCCTCCTCCTCTTCTTCCTCTTCTTCGTCATCGTCGGCGTAGTGGAGGAGGACGTAGTTCATCCAAATTCTGTATGGACGTCCTGATTTGGATTTAAATGAGATGGACATATTTTGTGTGAGTGTTATTTCAGTTTCGATAAAGAGTTGGTGTGCTGGTTTGAATATATGTTCGACGTAGGAGAATTTGTGCAACTCATCTTCTCCCAATTCTGTATTGATACAGACTTCGATGAAGTCACCACTGAGAATGTCTTCACCTGTGGGCATATCCACAACAATTAAATGAACGACACAATAGTTGTGAAATTCATTAGTAGGAAATACTGTTGCAGGCGTATTATATGAGGGGAAAAATGTTTTTTCTTCCCCAAATTCATCTGCTACTTCATCTTCATCGTATCCGTTGTTAAAAGCTTTAAATTCATGTACAATTTGAGCAAATTGTTGACGGAGATTTGGTGGCATACGTAAGCAAGCTTGTAACAATGTCCTACCTTCCACACACTCAGCAAATATGGGAAGGTAGGAACATATAATGTCCGTCAATTGGTCCTGGTTGGGGACCAATTGACAGAGTTTTGTGTATGCCGTTATTGTTTCTTTAACGGTATTTGTGTAGATACGGTTATATGGAGTATTTCCCTGGTTGTTAAGGGAAAAATACTCATCCGATTGTAATTTCAATCTTGACCTCAACTCTTTGTTCGGTATTCTTTGGTCTATTCTTAGAGCTGTATTTGTTCGTGCGGGCTGTGGTTTTAAAACATTCGAGTCAAGTTTTAATTGCTTCGAATTGGATGTCGATTTGAATTGGGAGTCTTTTGAGTTCTCCTGAGCTTGGTTCTGTATTAAAGACTGAATAGCAGTGTCAGCTTCTTGTTTTTCGAGATAGTATTCTATTGAATTGGGCTTCACTGTTCGAGACGCGTACATTATGAAAAATGAACTGTTTTTTTCGGACTACTCATAGAAAAGTTTAAAATAAACCGTTTTCGTCAACGGTAACCCCCTCTATTTTTTTATTTTATTTAATAGTTACCGTTGGCAAACCGTTCCATCTCAAATATTGAATGAACTATAAACGTTTTTTGTTTTCTATATATACTTTTTTGTCCAACGGTAAAACTTTTTACACAACGGTTTTTGAGAGTCGTCGCCGTTGACTTTTTTGTAGAGCACTCAAAATAGTATAACTTTGTCCGGACAAGTAAGGGTCTATCGTCGCTACAGGAAAAGTTACAGGCGTTCCAAGGAAGTATACTTTGAGAAGCCTTTCCCCTTATAGAATGAGATAGGACGGTTATTTTACAAAACTGACAACACTTTGACCGAGTAGTTTTTTGTGCTGAACAAAAAGTGTCATATAAACATCTGTCAAAAACCGCTTTTTAACTTCACTTAAAATGCCACGTAAGCTACGTAAGAATATACGTAAGAGGAAGAGAGCATTGAAACATCCAATAGTAAAACTGACACCACAACAACAGTTGCAACAACAAATTGAATGACCCCACTATGTTGCAACAAATGTCAAGCAACCCTATGCTTTTAAACCGAGTTATTGGTGCACAGAGTGGAGGTTTAAGAGCGGCACTTTTAGCGAAAATGGCAGGCTATGGTGGAGCTGCAGACGGAACAGCTTATAACCCTCAAAGTCAAATGAATTTGAGTTCACTCAAAAATCAAATAACAGATGTCAAAAAGTCAAACATAGACATACAGAAACAAATAAGTGAAAACGAAAAGAAACTAGAATATGACAGACACACAAAGAAACTCAATGAGTTAAACGTAGAGAAAAAGAAGAAAGAAGAACAACTGAAAGAACTAAGTACAGAGGAATATGCGAAAAAAGTGTCAGAAAAAGCAGCAGAAGTAGCAAAAATGGAACAAGATGTTATAAATTTGAAAAACCATACTACTCAATATAAAGTACTGAAAGATGAAGAGATAAAACAAAAAGCCCTGAAGACATATATGGATAGCGATGAGTATAAAAAAGAAGTTGAAGCAAATGTAAAGGCAGAAAAACTTTTACAGTTGCAAAACCAAACCGTACAGTATGAAAACTTAGCACAAGAAAGTAAAAATAACGACGCAGCCATGCAAAAGGCAATGAAAAGCGCAGAATATATAAAAGCTAACAATGACTGGTTAGATGCCCAAGCCAACGCTAAAGCAGCCCAACTTATAGGGTCAATAAGGACAAAAATACAAGCGGATGAAGACAGTTCAAATGAAGCTTTAACAATGCTGACTTTAAGAACGCCTTCGAAGCTCTTCATAGTAAGGTGAAACAAGTGAACGACTTCTCATCTGGAAAGAAACTGAAGTCTGAAGGTTTCGACAAAGAGTTAAAAGAAGTAGCACAAAATATGACGAAAATAACAGATGCAGCAACGAGACAGGCAGTTCAAAGTGCCTATGACGCCGTTAGAGCAACTGTTGTGAAAAGTCAAGAAAAAGAGTTACAACAGACCAAAACAGACCTAGTAAATGCTTTCTTAAAAACGAAAAGTCAGGTAGGACATTACGCTGCAGATGGAACATATGTGCCAGCTGGTGGAACTTATATACCACCAAACCCTCCAAGAGAAGCACCTGCACCAGGACTACCTAAAACATTTACATCGTCACATGGACACAGACACAGGCATGCACAAACCAACACAACAACCAACACAACAACAACACAACAACCAACAGTTCAAAACACACACAACCAACAGTTCAAAACACTGCACAACAACAACAAACAGAGCAAGGACATAAAAGAAGTAGAGAACAAGGAAACCAAGAATTCTTAAAAATGCTTAAGGAAGAGTTATGGTTACCCAGATACTCTTGACTTTAGTGACAGATATAAAGAAGCTATTAGAAAGTTCAAGGAAGGAAATACTGACCCGAACCTATTTAGCTTTATGGTCAGCACCAAATGGATATAATTTCAAACCTGGAAAATACAAGCTCGCTAAGGGATATGATTTAATAGCATATCATCCAAATGACATGGATGAATTTACTCCGAGATATTTGGTGTCAGAGCTAAATGATAATTCAACTTCTTCATGAAACGCGTAAAAAATAGAGACGGAACGAAAGAAGAAAGGTTATGAATGCGGATGACGCTTAGATAGGGAACTTGTTAAAAACGGTCTCGGAATATATGAAATGCCAGCAGATGAGGTACAAGAAACTCCACAGGAAGAAGTTCAGATACAACCAGACATGGAAGAAATAGTTCAGCAACAACAGCTAGAAGAGCCTGAAGGAAACGAACAAGTCCTCCTTTGGAAACTAACTTCACAGAACTAGATGAAGATTTGGAACAGCCGAAAAATCTTGACCCTCAACAAGAGTATGCGGAGAATATGGAATCTTTCCAAGAGTCTAAAAAAATTCGGCTGACATAGTAGAAGAATATCGAAAAATGTTCGCCGACATACAAAAGACTCCAACATCAGATGAAAATATTCAGCATAGAATGGAAGTACTGAAAGAAAATGTACACAAATACAACAATCCTTTTTACTTACGACATATAACGTTCAATCTTTGGATGAACTCGGTGAAAATAAAAGGTTAAATTTCAACAAAACATATAGAAATGAAACATTGTTTAAAGTTCATTCAGAACCTAACCAATATGGAAACAAACCTACTTTTGTTTCTGCAGACTATGGAACTACAATGAGATGGGGTCATAAAGCTAATCCGGATAGGTGGTTCATAAACTTACAACCACAATTCCAAGAAGTTGTAGACGCAATGGAAGTGAATGGTGAACCAGATATAGCTGGTATTTTCAGCGCGGCTTTAATGCCATTGAAAGATATGAAACATGCAGATATTTTGGACCAGTATGAAATGAACATGGCTGATGGAAATATAACACCTGACGTTCTAGAACATTTATCTCAAAGAACTACACAGAACCATAAGATGGTATATTTGGTGAAGAGTTTAGAAAGAAAGTTAGGGAGAGAGAAGGAAGAGAACCTATTGTACATGACCTTGCAAACGAAAGTTTACAAAATGTCATAAAAACTTACTTTGCAGACAATGAACCGAGAAGGGATGAATATTTAAGAAAACTCAAATGGACAGTACCAAATGAAATGTTAGTATTGAAAAACATGTTCCTTGACAAAATAAAACCAACTACAGAAATAAATGACGCAAGACTGAAATTGGGTAAAAGCTTTCCCATTCACAAAAGATATTATTGGTAACATGGAAAGAAAACCAGAATGGCTACAAAAACATATATTTGGAAACGAGCTTATTCCATATGGACAAGCTCTGTTTGAAGAGCTTGAACCGGAAACTCAGGAAAGAGTCATGCAAACAATACGCGAAGACTCAAATACAAACTATGACAAAATCTTTCTAGGATATAGGTTACCTGAGATGGGCGACCAGAGCCCAAAGGCAAAAAGGACATGGGAAATTTACAACATACTAGGTGAACATGAGGCAAAGATGCAACAACTTGAAGCAGAGGGCAAGTTACCAAAAGCGACACCAAAGAAGAAGAGAAGAGTAGAACAAAGTGAAAGTAGTGAAGAAGTAACTTCATCTAGTGAAAGTAGTGGCAATGAAGGAAAAAGAAGAGTTAAAAACTCAGTCAGGAAGAAAGTAAAGCTTGGTCGAGTGGGTTCTATTATGATATATAAATCCAACTATTCTATATTTTTACCCATATGAAATGTACGCCGCTCAGAATATAACGCCAACAGTTTTGGATGCCATGAACGGAAATGTTTCCGAATGGTATAACGAATGCGACAATGCCATTAGAAGGTCAGAAATAGTTCCTGGAACTTACGAATATACAACTGCTGTTTCTTATGGAAACGTAGGTGAGTTTGGAGAAGGTTCTTCAACAACAGTAGATATTGCTTGCGACAGGTTTCATATTATTTCTATTGACAACTCATTCTTATACGTGGAACAAGACATTGAAATAAAACCTTCTGCCAAGTTGTCTGACAAGAAAGGTTGCAATGGAATTTTCTATGTCGGATACCAATATGCTCCAGAAGTTTTCATGGGATATAAGATATATTCTAACTCTGACTTAGTTCAAACAGTAACATGGGCAAACTATGAATGGTTCGCTTTGAGAAACTCAGTACAACCACAAGCTAGAGAACAAACAGACCAGTATGCAAATATTGAGAAAATAAGAAGACTTGACCCTAACGTTCCAGGAGTTTATGTTAACCTTTCTGGTTCAGATGGAACTGCTGCCACTAAAGTAAAACTGAAACTTAGAGTTCCTTTGTCATCTTTCCTCATCTTCAGGTTTTTAAGATACTTGCCAAACTGGGCAGGAAAAATTTCTATCGAACTTACTCCAAGCAAAAATAACTTAGTCATTGCACCAACACAAGACCCATTCACTCTTACAGACGTAATGGGAGCAAGTCATTCGCCGACTTTTGCAAAGACAAAGTTGACTTAGACTTTGGTTTCTCAAACTTCAACAATGAAGTAAACTATTATTTCAATGCTGCTGGAACTGCTTGGGACCCAGTTAAGTTCACATGCGAAAAATTTGAATGCAAGAGAATAGAAAGCAGACTTGCAGTCTATATGTTGGACCCAGATATTTCAAATGCTTTAGCTGCCAAATATATTGCAGTTCCACTTATGTTCCCTATACACCAAATATCTGTCAAAGACTTTGCAGGTGAAGTTGGAAACCAAAGTGCTGACCCAGGTGCAAGAACAGATATTGCTTTAACAACTGCAATGAAACATGCAGATACTATGTTTGTACTGTTCAGACGAACTATAAATGACTATTCTTGTTTCTACAACCCTGGTATTAAATATCATATAAACATAGATGGCAAATATTATCCAAGAGAAGAATATTCTACAGTTGAGGATATGAGGTCATACAACTTGACATTAGATGCTATGAACTTTAACAACAACTTCACAACAACCATTAACCCTGAAATGCAAAGTTCTATTATGCCATATGTGAAAGTATGGACTCATACAGGAGGTCAAAAAACTCAATATACAAATGGAGACCGTTCAAACTTTTGGCTTGGCATTCCATTTGCTGACTCAGAAGACTTTATGGGTGGTATTTCAACTGTTGGTACTGTACAAATACAATATACTGGTGACAGAGACGGTCCAGATGAACTGAGAGCAAAGAAGTTTACAAAACCAATAGCACTTTTCACGGAAGATGCTCTTTTGAAGATTCGTTCGATGAAACCTGCTGGGGCTCCTCAGATTGGCATAACGACAGCTTCCATCGAGCAGATTTTGGCAGCAGGTCAGTAAGTTGTTCTTGAACTGACTTCTCTCCGTCAAATATTGACAGTACGCCAGTTTTGACATAATATTGTAAGATAAACTTACCTTTAGAAATATCTGTAAGTTTTGAAGTTATATTTTTGTCTGCTTCAAGAACTTTCACCATTTCAGTTATACCAACTTTCTTTGCTTTATGAAAATATTTTGGTTCAGCAAAGACTGCTATTCTATAACATTTACCATTGTTTGTATAAAGAACTATTCTGTCAATGTATTTGTATTGTTTGTGTGTGTAAACTTTGTTCTGCTTCAATTCGAAGAGATACTCGAATACGTCCATCTTTTTATTCTAAGTAAAATGTCATTTCCGAAAAATAGAAGCGTAAGTGTTTCAAAAGGTTTAATGGCGGTGGCAGATGTGAAGTTAAATTCACCAACTCAAACAAACAGTCAAAGTGTTGTTGTCAATGTCAAAGACAGAGATGTTGAAGTGGGGAAACCATACGAAGACGAAGATGGTATAACAATTGTTCCTGTAAAAGAACCAACATATCCTGAAGTTAGCAGAGACTTAAGTTCTGTTGCAGATATTCGAAACGACTACCAACAACTTAAAGACAAACTTCAAACTCAGGAGAAGATTTGTCAAGCTTTAGGTATAATGTTAAACTTGGTCGAACACAACCCTGTAAAAGTGAACTCATATGTCATTGCACCTCATGAAGTTTTGAAAGAACTATTGAAACTTTTGACAGAGGCAGACGATATAAACATCAAAGAAATAGAACCCGACATTAGTTGCTGTGGTGTTTCATATAATGTCATTGACAAGATATACGTTATGAAAGGAGGTGAAACGTTGAACTTAAAGTATAGTTTCCCAGACGTCATAAAAATATTTGACGACCACAACATTTCATTAAAATTTATTTGCTAAGTAAAAATGTCAAAACTTCTTGAAAGATGTTTGAAGAAAAATAATATAGACTTTATTTCATGTAAAGGACTTTACACACTTTTGAACGATATGAAAGACCCTGTTTTGTTTGTTCGTGTAGACAAAGGAAAGTTCTATGTCTTTACAAAATATTTGAACTTCTTAGACAGAGAACTTCAAGAAACGCCATGTGAAAGTTTAGATGAAGTTCTTCTCCACTTTCAGAAAAACTTTTAAATATATATAAATGGCAGAAGATATAATGGTTTATACTATTACGACTAAAAACCCTGAGTCATATAATTCTATAACAACAAACTTACAAAGTCCTCAAGGACGATATTGTAAACTAACTTAAACACAATGACGACTAAAGCCTGTTTTGCTCTTTTGACACCAGAAGACTTTATTGTTGTGAATGGTAAAAAATACTCCTTTGAAGATACTTACTCAGATATACCACCAACAGGTTTTGTTGACTTATTTAATACTTTAAGGACGGGTGTAACATGTGCTGCAACTAGAGCAGGTTTCATTATGTTTGGATGTCCGACTGAGTTTACTATAAACGATATGAGCTATAATACAAAACTTATTTCTGGTTTTTACTACCAACAGTTTCCTATAACAGGAAAAGGTGTCATACAAGGAATGTCTATTCCATTGACATTAAGCACACCAATTTATATATTGTTTCAAACTTAGGTTCAAAGTGTTATTCGAATGTCGACAGAAACTATTATGACCAAAAGATACTTATGCGTATAAACAATACTTTCTCTGCTGGTTTGCCTATTGTTCATTCGAATGCAGAATTTTCAACCTTAGTGAACTCAAACACTTTGGCAAGTATAACGTTGACATTAGTTGACGCAAACTTTGTTCCTGTAAAACTTTTATGTCCTATGTATTTGTCAATGACGGCAGAAAGTTTCGAATTGGAAGATGCAACTGGTGAAAGTATTGTATTACAAGAACAACTTCAACAACAAATAGCTCAAGAACAACAAATGCAACAAATGCAAAAGTCAAGAATAAAAAAAATATTTTTTTTATTTTTATAAAAATGTACAGAATAGATGTTTCAGATTTTTATGACTTCCAAGCATTCAGAAATATGTGTCCATTTCGAGACTATAACAAAGCAGTCGAGAATTTGAAACGTTTAGTCATTTATGTCGACTCTGCCCCAGAATGTTATGTTATGAAAGAATGGGATGTAGTCTTTAACAAACCTAAAGCGACAATAGTTTCAGAACAAGAATGTAGACAGAAACTTAAGAAAATAAAAGTTGTACAAGTTGGAATGAAGATGTTAGATGCTTGGGATATCTTATTGTCAAAGTTAGAAGATTTTTCAGTTCGAGGTATAAAGTTCTATACACCTTCTCCAAACTTCTATTCTATCTTCACTGGATATAAATATGAACAAGTAGAATGGAAAGAAAATATTATAGAAGCTTGGTTAGACCATGTCAAAGAAATTATATGCAATGGAAACGAAAAGTTATGAGTATATCTTATGTTGGTTTGCAAACATCTTACAACATCCAAGTGCTAAAAATGAAACTGCTCTCATTATAATTGGAAAACAAGGAACTGGTAAGAACACATTCTTTACAGATATTTTGTGCAAACTGTTAGAGGGCTATTCGAACCCGAATATGACAAACTTAGAAAACATCTGTGGCAAGTTTAACTCCTCAATAGAGAATATGAAACTTATAGTATGTAACGAACTTCAAAGTATAGATACAACAAAAGTTTTAAACTCAGATGCTTTGAAGAGTCTTATAACAGACAAAGTTGGAGTTGTTGAAAGAAAGTATAAAGACCAAAGAGTTTGTGAAAATGTTGCAAACTTCATTATGGTTTCAAACAATGCTGTTCCGATGAAGTTAGAAAGTTCTGACAGAAGATATGTAGTTGTCAGAACGTCAGATTCTCATATGCAAGATACAGAATATTTTGACGACTTAGCAGAAACTTTGACATCTGACTTTTACAACCACTTGTTCTCATATTTTATGACATTAGATATTTCAAAGTTCAATCCAAGACAAATTCCACATACCGAAGAGAGACAAACATTGTTAGAAGCAAACAAGAGTGTATATGAACTGTTCATAGATGAAACTGACTTTGAGTGTTTAGATGAAAGGTCATTGTACGATTCGTATAAACAATATTGTCAAGAATATGGTTATATGACAGCGTCTAAACGAACATTCTTGGCAAATGTCAAAAGTCTTTTAGACGTACAGAATGGTGTATATACAAAGAAAAATTTTTATGAGTAAATTTTAAAAAAAAATATTTTTTTATCCGATAGAAAAGATGACAAAATTCATCTCAGTAAAAGTACATGTCAGGACTTAAAGAAGAACTAGACCCATTCACATATTTGAATGTTTACTTCTACCATTTTGAAAAGTCTTCATTCAGCAAAGTTTGGAACATCGAACCAGTTAAGTTTGCTATTGTGACTAAAAATGGTGCGAAATTTGAAGACTTAGACATAGAAGGTTTGTTAGCAGTCAAAGAAAGTTTTGACAGAAGGTTCTCAAACCTTAAAGAAGGCAAAGCATACAAACTTGTTATACCTTATGAACCAAAGAAAGCAGACGACTATGAATATTATGAGTCTAAAGTTGTAGAAGTTCAAGGTAAATTGGGTAAAAAGATTTTAGAGTCTAAGCCAGTGTTTACTCCTAAAGAGGAAGAGAACATTGACATTGACCCAGAAATGTTCTAAAAATAAAATTTTATTTTTACATGTCAAATTTCTTTTTCTCTGGAACTGGTTCAGGTTCTTTCTTCTCTTCTACTTTTTTCTCTTTCTTTTCTTTCTTCTTCTTCTCTGGTGGAGTTATGTCAAATTTGGCGCAACCATATTTATGTAAAAGTTCTTTGTCCTTTAATAGCTCATCTATTCTGTTTTCTATTTCATCTTCAAGAACAGCGCATGTGTCTTCTTTGCATTCTAAGAAGTTTTGTTGGACTTCATCTCTCCAAGAGGCGTCATCTCTGTCAACAAGTCTGTCATTGACAAATTTTAAGACTTCTCTGCTTAATGTTTTATGGTTCTTGTCATATTCCCAGAAACAGAACTTTAGAACAAATTCACCTTTCTTGTTTACACTATGTAAGATTTTATGGTCGACAGATGTTTTGCTGTCGAAAAGCTTGTCTCGAATATAGATAGCGAAATCGCTAGACATTTTCTAAAAGATAAAAATTTTAATTTTTCTAAAAATATGTTAGAAAAAAAGTTTGCTGACATTGACAAGAAATTTGAGAATGTTTTAAACAAGAACAAGAGGAAGTTAGAAAATGCTCAGATAAAGCCTATACATGACAAGTTCTTATTTGCTCAGAATGGTATAACAGGTCTAATTGCACCACCTGGGTCGGGTAAGACTTTCACTTATCTTAAAATGGCTGCACAACAACAAGAACTAGATGAGAAGAACCCATTCTATGAGTTAGTTGTTATTTGTAGTACTTCTGGTCAATTTGACCAAACCGTCAATTCGTTCAAAGATATTATAAAGAAGTCTAAGTTAGTATGTATAAAGGATACTGAGTTGTTAGATTGGATAAAGAAGTACCAAAGAAGAGTTTTGAAGTATAATGCTATAAATGAGTATATAAATTCTAAGTTTAAAGACCCAAATGAGGAAATGCAGAGAATATTAGAGAAGAAACACTTCAGAAACAAACAGAAAGAGATAGAATACATTTCGAAGAAATTGCAATCTTACGATTGGAAGACTTACCCTCATAGATGTCTTCTTATCTTAGATGATTTCGCCTCTCATCCTTTGTTAAAGAATAGAGAACAAGATATGTGTCGAATTCTTAAGAAGCTCAGACACTTTAACATCTCAGTTGTCATTTGTGTACAGACAGCAAAGAGTTTAAGTAAGGATGTTAAAAGAATACTTACTGACATATACTTTTCCCCGGATTGTCCGAAGACGATTTCATGGAACTTATGAAAGAGTCCATGGCAGGTAAGTTTGACAGACATGAACTATGGGAGAAGTACAAAGTCATACAAGACCCTCATACTTCTTTCAGAATTCATATCTACGCGAACAAAGTTCAAATTGTAAAAAGTCAAGCGTAAAAATAAAGAGTTCATTTACTCTGCTTGTTTGAAGTTGTCAAAATACTCTGTTATTTTTCACTGTTTCCGAGGGAAGCAATCTTATGCCATTTTACTCAGAATTTTGTTGCTGAATTCAATAAAAATATATTTTAGGGTAGAAGGTTAGATCTAACCTGTTTTCTAACCTCTTTTCTACCCCAGTTATTTTATAAGCGTTTTACATGGTAAACGTTATGAATTCGTGAGACTTTAAACAGTTTTGTAGCTTCTATTTCTTCTTTTAGTACATCGAATGTTTTAACTATGCCGAAGTTTCTTTATACTTCTTCTTGACGTCAGATAGAAGGAAATCGTCAGCAGTTGGATAGTTTTTGTTCAGAATGCTAACATGTCCATTTTATTTTCTGCTGGTTTCTCTGCTTCTTTCTTTAAATCTGCATAGTCGTTTCTCATTCTTTTCTATCTCTTTGACGGAGTAGTTATATCTCCTCATTGCTGCTTTACATTTTGAACATTGCGGGTTCATTTTTGCGTTATATTCTGAACCTTACCTGCTAAAACAACTAAAAGCGTCAATTGCTCTCTTCATCTCAAACATAGCGGGTCTTATTTGTTCATTCCATATTTTACATCTTTTATCTTTATCTCTTATTGCCATACACATTTTGCAACTAATGTAACAAAGTTTCGTAGGTCTTAAATTCTTCAGATTTATATATGTCAGAAACATTCTTATATACCATGTCGCAATCTTTGTCCATAACTTTATGGTGCAATGAAAACCAAGGAATTCATAATTTACCTTTCGTATGAACTTCTTTATTTCTACTGAGTCAGTTGCTTTGACTTCAATTTCGTCGAATTCAGGAATAGTGAGTTTTTGGTTGTTGGATTTCAGGTAGTTTTAGGCAAATGGTCAATAATGTCCTGCATTTCATAAGATACTGTTCATTTGTTTTCATCTTTCGCACTACAGTCTAAATTACTTGTTAAAGTTCTTGCTTTATCTTCTGGATTTCTGTTTCAAAAGTATATGAAGAAGGAATGAAGCTTTTCATCTCTACTAACATAGATGTTGGATTCATGACTAACGAGTTTGGTGCTGTTGTTGCTAACATGTTCTTACAATAAAAATAAAAAATATTTTTTTAAAAAAACTAACTTTATTTTTTATTTCGGGAAAATTCATGAAAATTCAAGAGGGTAGAAAACAGGTTAGAAAACAGGTTAGATCTAACCTTCTACCCGACATTCTCGTCAAATACAAAAAAATGACACTTTTTCATTAGATAACCCCTGAAATCATATCTTACATACAAAAAAATACAAAAAAACTAACTTTATTTTTTCTATCTTAAGGAAATTCATGAAAATTCAAGAGGGTAGAAAAGAGGTTAGAAAAGAGGTTAGATCTAACCTTCTACCCTAAATTATATTTTTGCTGAATTCAGCAACAAAGTTCAAATTGTAAAAAGTCAAGCTTGAAAAATCTAAGTGTTTAGTCTTAGTAAGATGGTAGCTTCTTAAAGCATATGCCGTCCTTGAGTTTTAGGTACGTGAAGAGAAGTACAATGAATTCAATTACGAGTACAATTGCAATGACAACTAAGGCAACTATTTTTGTCTTTTGCCAGCAAGGGTACTTCTTCTCTTCCAATGGTTCGGCAGAACTATACTCACTCATGAGAAATGCCAAAACGGTTTAATAGAAAAAGTGTCATTTTTTCATGTCCGAAGACTCGAAGGTGCAACACTTCCAAAATACCGACGAACTCAGAAGAGCAGCATGGCAGTATCTTCTTGACAACTTCTTTGAGTTCTCCAGGTACACCTTGGAAAATGCTGAAGAACTCCGACACAGAGAATTTGGAGAAATTGCACTCCAATACTACCTTGACAAACAAAGGGTAAACAAAGGGTAAAATAAGACTAAAAACTTAACGTTTAAAAAGTGACATTTTTATGAGCTCCGAGTCACCGAGAAAACTTGGTCAGATGTTAGCAGCTTACTTCCCCGAGGAGGATGGAAGCGTTACATACATCAGGTTCAAAAACAACGAACCTGGAATTGCGTACAAAATTCGCAATTACATGACCATGGAAGAGTACGAAAGGTTCCTACAAGAGAAACCAGCTCTAAACAACTCAGAAAAGAAAGAATAAAAAGTTTAACTCGTAATTGTTTATTTTTTTACTTGTATGGGCAAGCTGCAAGAATGAAGTCGACTATCTCAGTCTTTGTTTTGACGAGCTGGACGGCTCTTGCGAGTACGTCTGTTTTGCGGTCTCCAGCTGGTGTCTGACCTTCGTAATTGCGCATGTTCTTGAGAGCTCCAACTGTAAATGGTTGTAGGATGAAGAGTCTCTCAGACTGCTTGAGGTAGTCTTCACGGTCACGAACCGAATCTGTGGTACGAGTCGAATCGGTCGATTTGAGGGAAGAGACTGAAAGCCTGTCGTCTTCCATAGGGGCAGTAGCATAATCTTTGCGTAAGCGGTTCAGACCTTCTTCGAACTCTTGGTCTCTCTTGGATTGAGATTGGAATTGTGGGGCAGGGTTTTGCATAAACATCCAAGGGTTGGGGAAGTAAGGCATAGGCTGAGGAGGGTAGTTCGGGAAGCCTTGTGGTGGGTAGTAACCTTGAGGTGGAAATTGGTAGTAAATCGGAGGTACTTGCTGGAACTGAGGTGCAGGGGCTGGTGCTTTAGGTTCCTCTGGTTTGGGAATGGACTCGGTTGGTGGGACGTCGGATATTCGTTTGTGTCCTGTGGGATGGAAAATATTTTTCTGTCGGAAGAAAAAACTTTTTCTGTCGGAAGGAAAAACTTTTTCTGTCGGAAGGAAAAACTTTTTCTGAAGTTCGACCAAAAAGTTCTCAATTTTCGAAAATTTGAATGGTTTACGGACGGACAACTGGAAGAGTTCTTCCTGTCGTCGGGAAAATTTTTTCCCTTTGTCCGGAAAATTTTTTCCAGTTGTCGGGAAAATATTTTCCTGTCGGATGGAAGGACTCGGAATACCAGAAGGATTTGACGAGGCAATTTACCTTATAGAGATAAATGAAGTTGTTAAGCAGTACTTGCGCAGGGTAATGAAGCCCAAGGTCAAGTTCACCGCTATTTCTGGAAGGGCTGCCTTGAATCTCGAGACTTCGACTGGAATTCCAATTCAAATACCAGGAAAAAACTCCTTTCGACGACATAAAGGACGCCAAAAGAGAAACTCTTGTTAAGTTCCTAAACAAACGTCCTTGGATAAAAATACCAAACAAGGAGAACCCCCTACCCCATATGAAATTGGCAATTCAGTCTCTCCTTCACTTCTCGGGTCAGCCGTTCTACATAACCTGTGAAGGCGACATCCAACCAGTTCAGTCAACCTTAACGTTTTGAGTAAAAACATTTTTTTTCATTTTTTGAATGAAGCAAGTTAAATTCGTCCCACACCAATCTCAATGGACCGATGAAGAGTTTCAAGCCATGGTTGAAGGCGTTGAGAACGACATAGACGGCGAACTTGAAGGAGCTCAAACCACAATTGCAACCAAAATTGCAGAGGTCAAGGAACAGATAGCTCCACTTAAAGCTACCAAAGCTACTCTTGACCTCATGGATAGTTACCGTTTAGATGTCAAGAGTGGAATAAGACAATTAAAATTAAAACTTCTAAACTACGAAGCTATACTCCAAAAGTTAGCAGAAATGAGAAGACTTTACCAGAGCTACTTACATGTAAGGGACTTACCTTCAAGCAGTCCGACCAAAGATGAATTTGTTGACATTGTCCCAATTTTGTCCGAAAGTCAGCTCAGATGTTTCGAACTGCTCCCAACATATCCGGAATATGAACGTTTGCCTGAACTCTTCCGCAATCTCAAAAAACGTTTTTTGGTTCTCATGTTCCAAACTTTTATCGGAAGAGACAACAAACGTTCAGAAGAAGAACAAGATATTATTTTAAACTTGTTGTATGACATAACTGTCATAACAAGCTTTTTGAAGTAAAACCGCCATTCTCAAACCACTTCATTTTTTCGATGTCCGAACAAGCACCGAAGCCGAACACAATAGCAGATGTCCTTTCAAGGTTGCCAGACAAGCGCCCAGTTCAAATTCAAATTGCCCAATTGAAAGCTCATCTGACAAACACCATTAAGACTCTCCAAAGTAGTCTTATGACAGAGATGACCAATCTCAAAGTCGAAGTCCTCACGAACCAAGCTTCCAATGAGAAATGCCTGAACGATTTCACGGAAACCTTGCACATTTACGCGAGAGAGAACCGAGACCTTGCCAGACTCATCTACCGTTTCTTCGAAGAGATAGACGCCATCTGGAAGGTACTCGGAAAGGACAGAACATGCAACACCGTACTTCGTGAGTACCAAATTGAAGAAGGTATTATCAAAGAAGAGGAAGAAGAGGAAGAAGAGGAAGAAGAGGAAGAAGAAGAAGAGAAACACGAAGAAAAGGAAGTTTGGGCAACCCTTGTTGCCGATGACGCTTACGAAATTTCCCAACCCTACCCATACCAAATCCGCAACAAGGAGACAGGCAAGGTTCTTACCCCAGTCCTCAACAACTTGGGACACTTGAACCTTAACCTTCGGAATCGCGGTTCAATCTCCATGGGCAAGCTTGTCGCAATTCAATGGGTTCCAAATCCAGACAAGAAGACGAGGGTCAGACACATTGACGGTGACAAGCTCAACAACCGTAAGGAGAACCTCGAGTGGTTCTAAGAGTAAAAAAATTTTATTTTAGGGGGAAACCCCAAGTAAATTTAGGTGTTTATTTGGATAAGTATGTTAAATTAAGGGTAATTTGCAAAATTAGTTCCCGACCTTTGAATTGGGCTCTTTCGTTATCCCAGTTGCGTAGGAGGTCGTCCCAGAGGAGTTGGTAGAATTGCCAATCCAAGGACGATTTGTCCTCCCAGGCATTGAGGATGTACTGCTCGTAGAGTTTCATGACCTCTGCCTTGCACCAGACACCCTCTCCCTTGGAACGTAAGGCTTCTTCGAAGTGCTCGAATGCGATTGGCTGCGTGACCATCCGAAATGACACTTTTTGTCCGTTTGGTCAATGTTTGTGTCTCGTGCCATAGTCGACGAAAATACAGACAAACAGGTTATATATGAGTTTGAGACCAAGAATGGTGTAACTCGACCTGTCCGATTCAAAGACTCCGAGGGCGACCATGAAATTAAACGGAAATTAGCTAGGAAGGAATATAAAATGGACTGGTTGCCACCACCTCCACCTCCACCACCTTTACCTGTTCCTCAAGTAAATAAGCCTTTCCCGTTCCCAAGAATTCCCACATTTTAATTCAAATTCGAATAAAAATTTTTTATTTCATGCAATGTTTTATTTCTGTGCCGTCTTCAAGTATGCCCCAGTACTTACGCTTGGAGAGGACATGAACTTCGGTGAAAATTTTGTCCAATTTGAATTGACCCATCTTTTCACCGACCATTCCCATTTCAATGAGTTTGTTGTATCCTTCTTCGTTCGTCATGAGTGCGTCAATGTTCTCATAGTAAACCTTCACTTTGGATTTGACTTCGGAGAAGAATTTGTTGTAGTTGTCAAGGACTGCCTTTGCGAACTGAGGGTAAGACCAATGTTCGACAATAGGTTTTAATGTGGTTACTAAGCCACTTTGACCTTGAGTGAATTCGTACTTCAAAACAAAAGGAGAAAACCTTTCAACAAAGTTGTCGACCTTCTCATAATGTTTACTCTTCATCTCTTGAGGTTTCTTAATGGAATATCCCCATGTCGAATTCATAAGCAATTTGAGTGTCATTGCAAGTTTGGGGTTTGAAGCTTTCCTAATATCATACAGTTGTTGTATGACTTTTCCAACTGTATAGTTCCTTCCCGGGAACTCACCATCTTCGTTTGGAATTCCAGTCGGAATATATTGGACAAACCTCATGTATGCAGCGTTAAGGTCGACATAGTATATCTTTTCATCTGAGTCGAACTTGTCGCAACCAATTGGTCCAGTTTGTGGAAATTCAAGTGAGTCTCTTATCTTCTGAGAAACTTCTCCTGTTATCTCATAAACATCGTCGAAGCAACCTGTTTCATATAAAACCTTCTGACCTAACTCAGATGCTCTCCAATACAATTTGACGTCAATTGGATGTCTCAATGGAAGTTTGTTTATAGCATCTTGAAGTTCTTGCAACCTCATTGGAAGTTCTTCTGGTTCAGGTTGGTATCCGAACAATCCAACTCCTTGTGGAATTGTGTACTTCTTTTGTACTAGAACTTTGTCTGGAACAACTTTTGGTCTTGCTAACAGTGAAAAGTTTGTTTCGTCTTTTGGTACAAAAGTTTCTGTCAGCTTGTCATCTGGAATTGGTTCCAACAAACCTTTCTCGAAAAGAATGTTTACAGCTCTGACAATGTTGCACTTGCCTTTTCCGAACAATGGGTTTGTAAGACTTTCGTTCAACATGAAGTGGTTGTGGACAATTGCAATCTTCAACCATGGTAAATTGAACTCAACAACATAGTCGTCATGTGAAGAACCTTTAGCTGTAGGTATGTTGACTCGGATATTGACATTTGCCAACGGTGCAATTTTTGCCAATTGACCTCTGAGAATGTACCTTGTCTTCACACATGACTCAAGATACTTCATCTTCTCATCTGTAACAAGACCAGAGTTCCTGAGACATGTAAGAATGCAAGGTTCATTGACAATTGTTTCAATTGAATTGTAAATTCCATACCTTGTCAAGTCAATGTCAGACTTATTTATGAACGGGAAGTATCCAGCATGTTGTCTGACTGCTTGAGGGTTAGGTTGGTACCATTCGAACTTGACACTTGCAATTCCTTCAATTGCATTCAAAATGTCTGAGTCGGAGTCAACCATTTGTTCTCTCTTTGTAGTCTTGAAAGCGTCAAGAAGTTTTGCAGCTGTTTGTTCATTGTCATTTGCATAGTAAATGTGACCATCCAAATCCGTTATGGTCAATCTGAGATTGTGTCCTTTCTTATTTCTCTTGTATGGCAGCAAGTACTCCCATGAAGCCTTCTTTGTTCTTTCCTTCGTCAAAGTTTACTGTAAAGGTTCGACCAGATGTAATTTGACTTCTAACTTCACGGTACTTCTCATATGCATATCTTGTTCTTTCCATGGGAGCATGACCATCCTCTGCACTACCTTTTTTCCTTCTCAAAGGATGCAATTGTTCGTCATGTTTCCAGTAGAATCTGGCAAAGCCGTCGTGTCCTTCAACTTGAGGTTCACTAACATCGAAAGGCATGTCCATAAGACGTTCTTCTTCTAACCTCTCTAGTCTGTTTGGATAATTTGCACGTGCTGTTTCCAAATCCATTTCGTAGCGAAGACCAGCCAGTTTGTCATAGACTTTTATGGGTCTTCCCTTCCTATATTTAAAATTCTTCGAAACTCTCCAACCATATCTTTGCAACTCTGCTTTTATTCTAGCAGACTTTCTATCCATTCTATATGGGGGCATTTTTATAAAAATAAAAAAATATTTTTTTTCTTTACTTTACATAACCCTGCTGCCATAAGTCTTTGACGCCAACCCATACCAGCTAATGAAGGTTGACTTGGTTTAGTTTGGAAACTAAACTTTGGTTTTGGTTTATCTTCAGTTTTTGGTTTCTCTTCTTCTATCGGTTTTTCGTCACTTTTCGGTTCCTCTGACTTTACTTCACCTGCAGGAACAGTTGTGTCGTTAACATCTTCATAAATATCATATGCCATTTGTTTTTGTTTTCCTTTCAACTTTTTGTGTTTGTTGTAAAGTTTAGAATATTTCGACTCTAAGTCAATGAGATGTTCTATAATGAACTGTTGGTCAGTGAAGTAAACTTTTCCATCTGTTGTCTCGAAAGCTCCTTCAGACTTCAATATTTTATTTGTGAGAGTCTGTTTCTTTTTTGAGATACTTGCCGTTCCATTTTATGAAAAGTGACTTTGTAGTTAGGGTTTGTATTTCCAGACCTGGCACTTTCTATTATTGAATTTTTCTCTTCATCTGTAAGTTCTTTGACAGGTTTTGACAATGGTTCTGAACTTTTTGTTTGTGGTGTCAAATCTACCGTTTCAACTTCTTCGGTCATTTCATCTCAGTAAAAAATTTTAGTTTGGTTTGTTTTCAACTGGTTGTTTAGGTTTTTTAAGTCGGTCTAAAACTTCTGAGGTATAGGAAGAACTTGACAAACACGTTGTGTAACTGCTGGAAGCCGACAAATCCATCTTGAACCCATTTGTCTCAATGCTGTATTGTTCATTTCATCTCAGTAAAAAACTTTACATTCCCCACGTTTGAGGCGGTTGAGGTTGGTTATTGTTTACCCATTGTTGTGCATGGTTATATCCTCTGTTAAAGAATCTTTCACCTTGGTCCATATAGTGTCCTGCTTGGTTATAGTAGTCATTTGCTTTGTTATAATAGTTTCCTGCTTGTCTTCCTACATTGTCCATCCATCCTTGAACTTTTCCTCTTGTTTCAGGATTTGGAATAAGATTTGTTGCATCTCGTGCTACATCCCAACCTTTCTGTACAGTTTGTATAATAGGTTGTGCTTTCTCTTTAAGTATACCTAATGTACTCAAAATCTTCCTTCCAACTCCAAATACACCTCTGGCTATTGTTCCCACTGCGGGCAAAAATCTGGATGCAACTCCTGCTAATGCGCCAAATAAACCCATTTCTTATAGGATAAAAAATGACGAATCCAAACAAGGACCCCTATGTTTCTAAAGCGACAAAAAAAGCACTCATGGTAAAAATCTTTAGTTCAACACCAAATGCTTGGTTTATGGATATCTTGGAAAACATTCCGAGGTTAGAACAGATGGACCACCATACTGGCTAATATTTGTCGGTCAAAACACAAGATACTGTGAAGCCATACCATTATGGTCCAAAAATATTTTAGATGTGAAAACTGCTTTGACAATATTCGTTGACAAATACCATCCAACAAAACTGACATCTGACTGTGAAAGTTCTTTCAAATCAGATGATGTAAAAAACTATCTGCGTTCAAAAAATGTAAACCAATATTTCATTGTCGACCAAAACCATTCTGCTCTTGGTGTCATTGACGGTTGTATAAAAATGTTAAGAGACTTAAACCAACCACAAGGTGGTGAAGCAAATGAAATGTCATATGACGACAAATATAGACACTTCTCCATGGCAAAGATGAGACAAGTTTTAAATATTTACAATAGCCGTAAACAAAAAGGTTTGGGAAACCACTCCCCCGAAGAAATGAAAAACAACCCTGACTTAGAGAAAGACTATATATTTAATAATTTAGTCAAAAGAGACAAACAAGAAAGAATGCCGGGCTTCAAACTTCAGAAAGGTGACAAAGTAAAAATAGAAATACCTAAACGCGACCCATATGAAAATACTATTGACTATGACAACAATGGGAACCCGACAGGTACTCACATTCGTGTTCGTAAAAATAGAAGAAAGTATACAAGAGAATATTATGAAGTTTTAGGCAAACATGGCAAAATGTACAGACTGCAAGCAGAAGATAAAACTACTATTGTCAGACCTCGTTTCAAACTTGTCAAAGTTCAAGGTGGTATACTTTCAAAGACAGTTCCTAACAAATATAAGACAACTCCTGACCAATATGCTAAAGAAGTTGAAAATGACGACTAAGCAATTCTATACCATGCGTAAACTGTCATGTAAGGTGGCATGTATTCTTTACTTTGTCCCGTTGTTTGCGTATACCCTGAAACGCGATGTGTATGGTTTCCATCTCCCTGAGTGTCACCCCAGAAACAATTTATAGCAAACTGAACGTCGTCTTTAACATCATATCCTTTACCTTTTTTCATTGCTGACCAATCCCAAAATTTATGCTTATGCCAACCTGCTTGAGATGTACTTAAATCTATGTAGTGACTGTGTGCAGGTAAATTTTCACCTGAAATCGTTTTACTTCCACCTGTTTCCTTTGAAGAGTTTGCACAATACAAAAACCTGTCGACTATTTGTTCCCATACACCAACACCAAACATTACTTCTGGTCTGGTAGAGTTCATTGAAACATATAATGAGCCAACCGGGTTCATTAAATCAAACATATGAGATCTTATAAGATTGTCTCTTTTGAACTTAAAATATAGCGCAACTATTTCAGGTTTCTTCTGGTTTGTGTCAGAATATTTTTTATAATATAATCTTATGTTTTCAGGGTAGGTAAAATCTTGACTATAATATTTATTTTTGTCATCTATATAATAATATACTATTCTCGTTTTTTCTATTGCATTATATCTTTTATATCTATAATATTCTAAATATAATGTTTGCTTTTTTGGGTCTACACGTGCGTCAACACCATAGTCATAATAATATGGTGCTGGAGCTGGGTCAGGCAATGTCATATCTGCCATTTCATAAACTCGGAAATATTTCTTTTGTTCGTCTCCATATAAGTTTAAGTAGCAGTTGTTGTCTAATGGAACTTTAACTTGTGTACCATCATTCTTTATATAGCCTACATACATTTCATTGTTATTTTTCGGAATGAGTTTACACCGTGTACCATTTTTTAAGGAGTGTACAAACTCCCATCTAAAATATTTGTTTTCTTCATAGATAGAAAAGTCACCAACAATAGTTTCAATATTTTTCGTTGTTCCTATCAAACTTTGGTATATTTCGTTAACATATTCCTTATCTGCCTTCTTTTCAAGGCTAACGTTTAAGTCTGTTATTTCAGAAGATGTATGTGTATGTCCAACGTCACTTTTCCTGTTTAAGGTTTCTTGTAAGTTTGTAATATTTGCAATGGTATGTGTATGAGTCTTTTTAGAATATTCGTTTTCAGCTCTTGTCACTTCACTTGACATTTTATTGTCAACATATGTTTTGTCTGCTAGTTCAGGATGAGTATGTTCTTTTGTTGCATAAGCATTGTTAGCTCTTTCTTCTTCTTTTGCTATTGCATCGTCTACATATTCTTTGTCAGCTTTGTTGTCAACATCTGCTTTCAAAAGAAGTTCATTTATAGGTTTCTCGTTTAAAGTTCCTTTTGTTGGATTTATACAGACAGTATGGTTCTTATTGTCTTGAAACAGAAACTCATCTGTCATTGGGTTTAATGTCAGTTTTAAGTTTCCTTCTTTCAATGACTCAGATATCTTAGAATAGTTTGAAAAGTTTGTTGTGTTCTTATTTAGAGCTTGCACAATGAGTTGTCGGTTGTGTTGTATTTCTCTCATAGACGCTGTTTCATTTGACATTTTTATTCTAGATAAAATATGCTTCCAATAGAAAAAGAAAATTCAAGAGTTGCTACAACTAAACCATTAGATGAACTTTTTACTAATGTCGGTCAAAAGTTTGAGACAGAGACCGTAAAGCATGAAGGCTATCGTTTTGACTACCCATTAAGATGGCTAAGAGACCCATCTGTCACAAAAGCTATTGGCTTTCGTAGAATGAAGTTTGTGTCTGTAGAAGATAAAAGTTTTCCATTTATTGTAAGGTTTCATATAGATTATATATCTGAAGGGAAACGAAAAATGTGGGAAGAAATTGAGCTAATACAAGTTGACCTTTCATCTTCTCTACAGACTGCGTTAAAAAATATAGAAGATAAAATAAATTCATGTTATGCAAAATATGCTGATGAATATGCAAATACCGAGAGCACACTTTATGTGAGAATTGTATATGACAAACAAAATTCACAAGTGTCATTTCAAATCTACGAAGACAATCCAAAGAAAGACGAACAAATATATACAGAATTCACTGCAATGTCATGGTATTATTTGCAAAGAATGTTAAATCAGAAAGTCGAACTTCCTTTAGCAAATATTTACAGTCGATATGCAAGAGATGAACCATATTTATTTAAAGATGTTTTCGACCCAGCTGCTATTATTGTTCATGCTTCATTTTCTGGCGCCCAAAACTCTTTCTTATGCTTGGCAAATGACTTTTACGAAAAACCTACAAAGTTATACGAACCACCAAGTGGAAGTATTTCAGACTTTCAAGTATGGTTTACTACAGATGGAAGAAAGAGAATAATTCCATTATACCATGCGTTTTTTAGAACTTAGTTTCATATACAACTACTATCGAACGGTAAAAATATAATTTTTTAATACGGTTGTGGTGTTGGATTTGGTTGCCAACTAGACTGTGGTGCAGGTTCAGGCTGTTGTATAACAGGAGCTTGCTCTTCTGGTTCAGGGTCTTTAGGTATAATACCAACGAACTGACCTACCCTTTTACCAATATTTTTGACACCGTTCCAAATTCCTCTTCCTACGGTTTTTATTCCATTCCATATACCTCTTCCAACTCTTCTGAAGAAGTTTCCAATACTACTGAAGAAACCCATTTTACTATATGTAAAAATCTAATGTCCGCCTAGTCTCTTACGTTTCCTGTTGAGTTCCATAGCATTCTTTAACTGGAGCTCATACATTCTGTTTCTCCTCTGGTAGAAAACATATTCTGGGTCAACTCCTGTGTTCGCGTCATCTGCATAAAGTTGTTTATATCCCACTTCAGGGTTTGTATAAAACTCTTTCCATCTCATATTTGCATACCATGGTGGCAAACCTAACGCAGCGTCATTTGACATGGCAGTTTGCATTTGTACATCTGTTGGCACTTGACCATAGTTTGCCATTGCAGTTTGTATTCTAACTTCATTTGGAATATTCTCTGGGTTTGGTTGTCCAGGTTGCTGTGCATTCGCTAAGTTCTGTGCGTCCATTTAATATTAGATAAAAATATCTCTTACGAGTACATATGCTGAACATTTGCAGGCATTGGTTCATCTTCATATTCTCTGTACTTTTCTGCCACGTCAAATAAATAAATGACACAATGGAAAAAACCTAAAACTAACAATCCGATTTCAAACCACATTTACTTACTAATAAAATTTCTTTATTGTGACACTTTCTCCAGTTTATAGGACCTCTCTCATATTCTATCTTGTCATATATAAACTCATAGTCATGTATGTCCTCTAGCCATCTCATAACGGTTTCCAAACCACTTTTATCGGATGTAAAGTAAAAGCATGGATGGTTATGTAAAACGTCTAAAGTTTCTAAAGAGTCTCTCAAAGTCCAGTCTACTTGGTATTGAAAATCCCATGTGTTATAGAACGGCGGGTCCACTATAAAGAAAACATTTTCCTTGTCTTTATATTTTTCATACAAATCTGTCCAATGACATCTCACAAACTCTATACCCTCAATATATTTTTCTATGTCCTCTTTGAAAACATTTGTATAGTTAAGATATAAAACTTTTGACATAAGTGTTTCAATGTCATGAACTCTTATAGAACCACTATATAATAGTCTAGCAGATATACTATCCCAGTCTATATATTCTGCTTTTTTCAAAACCTCTCTCACAATATTTTTCTTATCTAATGGTATACGTTCCATCTTACCTATAGGTATCTTTTCTTTTAACTCTTTCAATATATTGTTTGTGTCTGGTATATGTTTGAGACGGTCCATATAGTTGTCGAAGTCATTGCATATAATCTTTGAGTCTGGGAATATTGTATGGCACAAATGGGATATATAGAAACTTCCACCGAACAAATCTACAAATGTTAGACCATTCGGTAGTTTCTTAAGTTCTCTCAATATAATATCTTTACATCTACTCTTATTTCCAAAGAACGGTAACGGTGGTTTTGTAAAATTCATTTATATATAATAATAAAAATGTTTTTTTTCCTGAAAAGTGACAGAAAAGTGACAAAGCATGAAAACATATATAATTTGTGAAAAGTGAAACATTATATAATGTTTTCGACCCAGAAGAAGGCTTCTTCCCAGAAGCAATGGAGGAAGAAGAAGAGTCCTCCGAATTCACACCAGAAGACTAACAATTTTCCGAATAAAAACTTCATTTATACTAAACATCTTCAGGGCTAGAGGGCACGAAGTGCCTGGAGGCCCCACTACCTTTTTTTTTTTTTTTTTTTTTTTATTATTTAGCCAACACAACTTATCTGGTATCGAGAAAATTCAAAAAAAGCACAAAATTTGAAAATTGCTCGGTTCTACATTCAAAATAAATTTCATTAATTTTTACGTACATATTAAGGTACTTATCTTCTACATATATAATCTTCATTAGATATATACATGATAAATAAAATTCATAAAACATTAAAAATCAAAAAATTAGATGAACCTTGGCAATTAAACTTTATTAAATAATAGTTGTTTATAAATTATATTAAAAAAAAAAAAAAAAAAAAAAAAAAAAAAAAAAGGTAGTGGGGCTTCCAGGCACTTCGTGCCTTCTAGCCCTGAAGATGTTTTGTCAAGACTTCTTCGTAAATGTTTTGTCAAGACTTCTTCGTAAATGTTTTGTCAAGACTTCTTCGTAAAATCAGACAAAAATATATTTAGGGTAGAAGGTTAGATATAACCTCTTTTCTAACCTCTTTTCTACCCTCTTGAATTTGTCAAGATTTCTTCGTAAATGTTTTTGTCACTTTTCTGTCACTTTTCAGGAAAAAAACATTTTTATTGTATATAAAATGAATTTTACAAAACCACCGTTACCCTTCTTTGGAAATAAGAGTAGATGTAAAGATATTCTATTGAGAGAACTTAAGAAACTACCGAATGGTCTAACATTTGTAGATTTGTTCGGTGGAAGTTTCTATATATCCCATCTGTGCCATACTGTATTTCCTGACTCAAAGATTATATGCAATGACTTCGACAACTATATGAACCGTCTCAAA
>NW_026529228.1:0-17781 GCF_026262505.1 Trichomonas vaginalis G3 | reverse complement strand
CTATGACAAACTCTTTCTAGGATATAGGTTACCTGAGTTGGGCGACCAGAGCCCAAAGGCAAAAAGGACATGGGAAATTTACAACATACTAGGTGAACATGAGGCAAAGATGCAACAACTTGAAGCAGAGGGCAAGTTACCAAAAGCGACACCAAAGAAGAAGAGTAGAACAAAGTAAAGCTTGGTCCGAGTGGGTTCTATTATGATATATAAATCCAACTATTCTATATTTTTACCCATATGAAATGTACGCCGCTCAGAATATAACGCCAACAGTTTTGGATGCTATGAACGGAAATGTTTCCGAATGGTATAACGAATGCGACAATGCCATTAGAAAGGTCAGAAATAGTTCCTGGAACTTACGAATATACAACTGCTGTTTCTTATGGAAACGTAGGTGAGTTTGGAGAAGGTTCTTCAACAACAGTAGATATTGCTTGCGACAGGTTTCATATTATTTCTATTGACAACTCATTCTTATACGTGGAACAAGACATTGAAATAAACCTTCTGCCAAGTTGTCTGACAAGAAAGGTTGCAATGGAATTTTCTATGTCGGATACCAATATGCTCCAGAAGTTTTCATGGGATATAAGATATATTCTAACTCTGACTTAGTTCAAACAGTAACATGGGCAAACTATGAATGGTTCGCTTTGAGAAACTCAGTACAACCACAAGCTAGAGAACAAAACAGACCAGTATGCAAATATTGAGAAAATAAGAAGACTTGACCCTAACGTTCCAGGAGTTTATGTTAACCTTTCTGGTTCAGATGGAACTGCTGCCACTAAAGTAAAACTGAAACTTAGAGTTCCTTTGTCATCTTCCTCATCTTCAGGTTTTTAAGATACTTGCCAAACTGGGCAGGAAAAATTTCTATCGAACTTACTCCAAGCAAAAATAACTTAGTCATTGCACCAACACAAGACCCATTCACTATTAGCAGACTAATGGGAGCAAGTTCTCATTCGACTTTTGCAAAGACAAAGTTGACTTAGACTTTGGTTTCTCAAACTTCAACAATGAAGTAAACTATTATTTCAATGCTGCTGGAACTGCTTGGGACCCAGTTAAGTTCACATGCGAAAAGTTTGAATGCAAGAGAATAGAAAGCAGACTTGCAGTCTATATGTTGGACCCAGATATTTCAAATGCTTTAGCTGCCAAATATATTGCAGTTCCACTTATGTTCCCTATACACCAAATATCTGTCAAAGACTTTGCAGGTGAAGTTGGAAACCAAAGTGCTGACCCAGGTGCAAGAACAGATATTGCTTTAACAACTGCAATGAAAATGCAGATACTATGTTTGTACTGTTCAGACGAACTATAAATGACTATTCTTGTTTCTACAACCCCGGTATTAAATATCATATAAACATAGATGGCAAATATTATCCAAGAGAAGAATATTCTACAGTTGAGGATATGAGGTCATACAACTTGACATTAGATGCTATGAACTTTAACAACAATTCAACAACAACCATTAACCCTGAAATGCAAAGTTCTATTATGCCATATGTGAAAGTATGGACTCATACAGGAGGTCAAAAAACTCAATATACAAATGGAGACCGTTCAAACTTTTGGCTTGGCATTCCATTTGCTGACTCAGAAGACTTTATGGGTGGTATTTCAACTGTTGGTACGTTCAAATACAATATACTGGTGACAGAGACGGTCCAGATGAACTGAGAGCAAAGAAGTTTACAAAACCAATAGCACTTTTCACGGAAGATGCTCTTTTGAAGATTCGTTCGATGAAACCTGCTGGGGCTCCTCAGATTGGCATAACGACAGCTTCCATCGAGCAGATTTTGGCAGCAGGTCAGTAAGTTGTTCTTGAACTGACTTCTCTCCGTCAAATATTGACAGTACGCCAGTTTTGACATAATATTGTATTATAAACTTACCTTTAGAAATATCTGTAAGTTTTGAAGTTATATTTTTGTCTGCTTCAAGAACTTTCACCATCTCGGTTATACCAACTTTCTTTGCTTTATGAAAATATTTAGGTTCAGCAAAGACTGCTATTCTATAACATTTACCATTGTTTGTATAAAGAACTATTCTGTCAATGTATTTGTATTGTTTGTGTGTGTAAACTTTGTTCTGCTTCAATTCGAAGAGATACTCGAATACGTCCATCTTTTTATTCTAAGTAAAATGTCATTTCCGAAAAATAGAAGCGTAGTGTTTCAAAAGGTTTAATGGCGGCGGCAGATGTGAAGTTAAATTCACCAACTCAAACAAACAGTCAAAGTGTTGTTGTCAATGTCAAAGACAGAGATGTTGAAGTGGGGAAACCATACGAAGACGAAGATGGTATAACAATTGTTCCTGTAAAAGAACAACCAACATATCCTGAAGTTAGCAGAGACTTAAGTTCTGTTGCAGATATTCGAAACGACTACCAACAACTGAAAGACAAACTTCAAACTCAGGAGAAGATTTGTCAAGCTTTAAGTATAATGTTAAACTTGGTCGAACACAACCCTGTAAAAGTGAACTCATATGTCATTGCACCTCATGAAGTCTTGAAAGAACTATTGAAACTTTTGACAGAGGCAGACGATATAAACATCAAAGAAATAGAACCCGACATTAGTTGCTGTGGTGTTTCATATAATGTCATTGACAAGATATACGTTATGAAAGGAGGTGAAACGTTGAACTTAAAGTATAGTTTCCCAGACGTCATAAAAATATTTGACGACCACAACATTTCATTAAAATTTATTTGCTAAGTAAAAATGTCAAAACTTCTTGAAAGATGTTTGAAGAAAAATAATATAGACTTTATTTCATGTAAAGGACTTTACACACTTTTGAACGATATGAAAGACCCTGTTTTGTTTGTTCGTGTAGACAAAGGAAAGTTCTATGTCTTTACAAAATATTTGAACTTCTTAGACAGAGAACTTCAAGAAACGCCATGTGAAAGTTTAGATGAAGTTCTTCTCCACTTTCAGAAAAACTTTTAAATATATATAAATGGCAGAAGATATAATGGTTTATACTATTACGACTAAAAACCCTGAGTCATATAATTCTATAACAACAAACTTACAAAGTCCTCAAGGACGGTATTGTAAACTAACCTTAAACACAATGACGACTAAAGCCTGTTTTGCTCTTTTGACACCAGAAGACTTTATTGTTGTGAATGGTAAAAAATACTCCTTTGAAGATACTTACTCAGATATACACCAACAGGTTTTGTTGACTTATTTAATACTTTAAGTACGGTGTAACATGTGCTGCAACTAGAGCAGGTTTCATTATGTTTGGATGTCCGACTGAGTTTACTATAAACAATATGAGCTATAATACAAAACTTATTTCTGGTTTTTACTACCAACAGTTTCCTATAACAGGAAAAGGTGTCATACAAGGAATGTCTATTCCATTGACATTAAGCACACCAATCTTATATATTGTTTCAAACTTAGGTTCAAAGTGTTATTCGAATGTCGACAGAAACTATTATGACCAAAAGATACTTATGCGTATAAACAATACTTTCTCTGCTGGTTTGCCTATTGTTCATTCGAATGCAGAATTTTCAACCTTAGTGAACTCAAACACTTTGGCAAGTATAACGTTGACATTAGTTGACGCAAACTTTGTTCCTGTAAAACTTTTATGTCCTATGTATTTGTCAATGACGGCAGAAAGTTTCGAATTGGAAGATGCAACTGGTGAAAGTATTGTATTACAAGAACAACTTCAACAACAAATAGCTCAAGAACAACAAATGCAACAAATGCAACAACAAAGTCAAGAATAAAAAAAATATTTTTTTTTTTTTTAAAAATGTACAGAATAGATGTTTCAGATTTTTATGACTTCCAAGCATTCAGAAATATGTGTCCATTTCGAGACTATAACAAAGCAGTCGAGAATTTGAAACGTTTAGTCATTTATGTCGACTCTGCCCCAGAATGTTATGTCATGAAAGAATGGGATGTTGTCTTTAACAAACCAAGAGCAACAATAGTTTCAGAACAAGAATGTAGACAGAAACTTAAGAAAATAAAAGTCGTACAAGTTGGCATGAAGATGTTAGATGCTTGGGATATCTTATTGTCAAAGTTAGAAGATTTTTCAGTTCGAGGTATAAAGTTCTATACACCTTCTCCAAACTTCTATTCTATCTTCACTGGATATAAATACGAACAAGTAGAATGGAAAGAAAATATTATAGAAGCTTGGTTAGACCATGTCAAAGAAATTATATGCAATGGAAACGAAAGAGGTTTATGAGTATATCTTATGTTGGTTTGCAAACATCTTACAACATCCAAGTGCTAAAAATGAAACTGCTCTCATTATAATTGGAAAACAAGGAACAGGTAAGAACACATTCTTTACAGATATCTTATGCAAACTGTTAGAGGGCTATTCGAATCCGAATATGACAAACATAGAAAACATCTGTGCAAGTTTAACTCCTCAATAGAGAATATGAAACTTATAGTTGTAACGAACTTCAAAGTATAGATACAAAAAAGTTTTAAACTCAGATGCTTTGAAGAGTCTTATAACAGACAAAGTTGGAGTTGTTGAAAGAAAGTATAAAGACCAAAGAGTTTGTGAAAATGTTGCAAACTTCATTATGGTTTCAAACAATGCTGTTCCGATGAAGTTAGAAAGTTCTGACAGAAGATATGTAGTTGTCAGAACGTCAGATTCTCATATGCAAGATACAGAATATTTTGACGACTTAGCAGAAACTTTGACATCTGACTTTTACAACCACTTGTTCTCATATTTTATGACATTAGATATTTCTAAGTTCAATCCAAGACAAATTCCACATACCGAAGAGAGACAAACATTGTTAGAAGCAAAAAGAGTGTATATGAACTGTTCATAGATGAAACTGACTTTGTGTCATTAGATGAAAGGTCATTGTACGATTCGTATAAACAATATTGTCAAGAATATGGTTATATGACAGCGTCTAAACGAACATTCTTGGCAAATGTCAAAAGTCTTTTAGACGTACAGAATGGTGTATATACAAAGAAAAATTTTTATGAGTAAATTTAAAAAAAATATTTTTTTATCCGATAGAAAAGATGACGAAATTCATCTCAGTAAACAAGTACATGTCAGGACTTAAAGAAGAACTAGACCCATTCACATATTTGAATGTTTACTTCTACCATTTTGAAAAGTCTTCATTCAGCAAAGTTTGGAACATCGAACCAGTTAAGTTTGCTATTGTGACTAAAAATGGTGCGAAATTTGAAGACTTAGACATAGAAGGTTTGTTAACAGTCAAAGAAAGTTTTGACAGAAGGTTTTCAAACCTTAAAGAAGGCAAAGCATACAAACTTGTTATACCTTATGAACCAAAGAAAGCAGACGACTATGAATATTATGAGTCTAAGATAGTTGAAGTTCAAGGTAAATTGGGTAAAAAGATTTTAGAGTCTAAGCCAGTGTTTGCTCCTAAAGAGGAAGAGAACATTGACATTGACCCAGAAATGTTCTAAAAATAAAATTTTATTTTTACATGTCAAATTTCTTTTTCTCTGGAACTGGTTCAGGTTCTTCTTCTCTTCTTCTACTTTCTTTTCTTTCTTTTCTCTCTTCTTCTTTTCTGGTGGAGTTATGTCAAATTTGGCGCAACCATATTTATGTAAAAGTTCTTTGTCCTTTAATAGCTCATCTATTCTGTTTTCTATTTCATCTTCAAGAACAGCGCATGTGTCTTCTTTGCATTCTAAGAAGTTTTGTTGGACTTCATCTCTCCAAGAGGCGTCATCTCTGTCAACAAGTCTGTCATTGACAAATTAAGACTTCTGCCTAATGTTTTATGGTTCTTGTCATATTCCCAGAAACAGAACTTTAGAACAAATTCACCTTTCTTGTTTACACTATGTAAGATTTTATGGTCGACAGATGTTTTGCTGTCGAAAAGCTTGTCTCGAATATAGATAGCGAAATCGCTAGACATTTTCTAAAAGATAAAAATTTTAATTTTTCTAAAAATATGTTAGAAAAAAAGTTTGCTGACATTGACAAGAAATTTGAGAATGTTTTAAATAAGAACAAGAGAAAGTTAGAAAATGCTCAGATAAAGCCTATACATGACAAGTTCTTATTTGCTCAGAATGGTATAACAGGTCTAATTGCACCACCTGGGTCGGGTAAGACTTTCACTTATCTTAAAATGGCTGCACAACAACAAGAACTAGATGAGAAGAACCCATTCTATGAGTTAGTTGTTATTTGTAGTACTTCTGGTCAATTTGACCAAACCGTCAATTCGTTCAAAGATATTATAAAGAAGTCTAAGTTAGTATGTATAAAGGATACTGAGTTGTTAGATTGGATAAAGAAGTACCAAAGAAGAGTTTTGAAGTATAATGCTATAAATGAGTATATAAATTCTAAGTTCAAAGACCCTAATGAGGAAATGCAGAGAATATTAGAGAAGAAACACTTCAGAAACAAACAGAAAGAGATAGAATACATTTCGAAGAAATTGCAATCGTACGATTGGAAGACTTACCCTCATAGATGTCTTCTTATCTTAGATGATTTCGCCTCTCATCCTTTGTTAAAGAACAGAGAACAAGATATGTGTCGAATTCTTAAGAAGCTCAGACACTTTAACATCTCAGTTGTCATTTGTGTACAGACAGCAAAGAGTTTAAGTAAGGATGTTAAAAGAATACTTACTGACATTGTACTTTTCCCCGGATTGTCCGAAGACGATTTCATGGAACTTATGAAAGAGTCCATGGCAGGTAAGTTTGACAGACATATGAACTATGGGAGAAGTATAAAGTCATACAAGACCCTCATACTTCTTTCAGAATTCATATCTACGCAAACAAAGTTCAAATTGTAAAAAGTCAAGCGTAAAAAATGTAAGTGTTTAGTCTTAGTAAGTCTGTTGTGGTGCTGGGGCTGTCGGTTCTTCTGGCTTTGGAAGGCATTCAGGAAGAGGAACGTCAGTCATCCGTTTGTGTCCTGTTGGAAGGAAGAACTTTTCCAGTTGTCGGGAAAAACTTTTTCTGTTGGAAGGAAAAACTTTTTCCTGTCGGATGGAAAAATTTTTCCTGTCGGATGGAAAATTTTTTTCTGAAGTTCGACCAAAAAGTTCTCAATTTTCGAAAATTTGAATGGTTTACGGACGGACAACTGGAAAATTTTTTCCTGTCGTCGGGAAAATTTTTTTCTGTCGGAAGGAAGAACTTTTTCCAGTTGTCGGGAAAATATTTTTCTGTCGGAAGGAAGAACTTTTTCCTGTCGGAAGGAAGGACTTTTCTTGTCGGAAGGAAGGACTCGGAATGCCAGAAGGATTTGACAAGGCAATTTACTTTATAGAGCTACCTGAGCCATCTGAAGTCAAGCTTGAAAAATAAAGAGTTCATCTACCCTACTTGTTTGAAGTTGTCAAAATACTCTGTTATTTTTTCCTTTAACAATGGCAAATCTTCTTTGAAGGTAAGTATTGTACAACCTTTAATATCATAGTGTGTTTGAGGTAACGTATCTTGAACTATTTGTTTCACATCTTCATTTGGTGTCATTGAAATCGGTAAGTTTTCGCGATAGAACCAATTTCTGTCAGATTTGTAAATCTTAGCAAGGTCGTAAAAGCTTTTGTTGTTTCTTCTGACTAAATGCAACATAACCATATCTTTATCTTCTTCATTTTCCATCTCTTCAGTATAAATCATATACTTATAGTTCTTTTCCTTTCCTTTTGGTACCGAACGTGGTATTCTTTTCTGAATGCTTTTGTCTTTTGCTTCAAGCTTGTTCTCTAGCTCTTCACGTTCTTGTCTATGAATTTCATCTAACATCATGAAAATATAACAAGCGTAACGAGGTGAAGCCCACATTGCAACAGCATTTACTAAAAGTCTATGAACATAATATCCTCTCAAACCATTTAGCAAATTTTTACGATTTTCGTACGGAATCTCGACCCTCGGTTTTCCGAGGGTCGCAAACATATGAGGAAATTCTTCTAAAAGTTCTTTTGTCTGTTGGTTTTCAAACCAATGATATGCTTGCTTTGTAGAACGAAGAGCGTTCAAAATACTTTGCATTTGGTACATATCGTCTTTGACTGAACGAATGAGACGTAACTGTTTGTTATACTGTATGTACTCGTATTCTTCATTTATAGCTTCATGGACTATAACTGTTGTTGTGTTCTCGGTTGTTGACATATCTGTCTTTATATTCCGGATAAAAAAAATATTTTATAAAAAACTAACTTTATTTTTTCTGTCTTAAGGAAATTCACGATTTTCATAGAGTTTTGGCGACCAGGATTTCTTACCTACTCGCAATTTTTTACGATTTTCGTACGGAATCTCTTCTCTCGGTTTTCCGAGGGTAGCAATCTTATGCCATTTTACTCAGATTTTCATACGGAATTCAGCAAAAATAATGTTTAGGTGAAGAGGTGAGATCTCACCCGTTTTCTCACCTGTTTTCTCACCTCATTTTTTTCACAAGCGTTTTACATGGTAAACGTTATTTTTACATGTATTTTTCAGCAACTTCGTCAAATAATTTTATAGCTTTATTTATCTCATCTACTTCAAACGTTTCTTTACCTTTTATGGGAGCACCATACATTTTCTCAAACTTTTCAAGTAGTTCTGTTTCAGCAGCTCTCATATCGTTAACAAACACAACCTTGACTCTATTGACTGTACTGTCATATCTTTGAGTTATATTATATGTTCTTCCTATCTTATATCTCTTTGTATTGAAGTCCTTCGGTTTCTGAACGATGTAAAGTAAGCCTTCACTGCAACGTTCTGAGTCGAATAAACCATATGTTATGAAGTTATATCCAACAACTGGGTCTAACCATAACAAAACTATTGGTATAAGACTTTTGTCTATAAGATATGCTGTAGTTCCATAGAATCTTACCGATATCATAAGCTTAGGATTTCTTGTCAAAATTTTCTGAGTAGAAGCAATTTTAACCCAGTCGTGGGATGTTTTCTTTCCAGATGGAGATATAATGTCTGACAAAGAATATTTGTTGTATTTCTTTGAGTATCTTACGTTTAAATCACCTATTCTAACCACTTTGGTGTCATTGTCTATCTTTCTAACTGTTTCAAACTCATTGTTTGACATTTCTGTTCTTACATACAAGATAAAAAAATATTTAATAAAAACTAACTTTATTTTTTCTATCTTAAGGAAATTCATGATTTTCATAGAGTTTTGGCGACCCAGAAAAAAAAAAACGGTCTCGCTGTGCTTCATGATTTTCATGTGTTTTAGGCAAGGCCGGTAAAATCCGGTCTAGAGAAATTTCACGATTTTCATGAGTTTTAGGCGACTAAGTTTTTTTTCCCTGGTCGCTGTTCTTCACGATTTTCATGTGTTTTAGGCAAGGCCGGTAAAATCCGGTCTAGAGAAATTTCACGATTTTCATACGGAATCTCTTCTCTCGGTTTTCCGAGGGAAGCAATCTTATGCCATTTTACTCAGATTTTTGGTCATTTTTCAGTAAAAATAATGTTTAGGGTAGAAGGTTAGATCTAACCTCTTTTCTAACCTCTTTTCTAACCTCATGAATTTTCATGATTTCATCGAAACTAAACGTAAATGTTTTGTCAAACATGAACATACATGTTTTGTCAAGACTTCTTCATCGTACATTCTTTGTCATGATTTCATCGAAACTAAACATACATGTTTTGTCAAGACTTCTTCATCGTAATGAGCGTAAATCAGACAAAAATAATGTTTAGGGTAGAAGGTTAGATCTAACCTGTTTTCTAACCTGTTTTCTACCCCAGTTATTTTATAAGCGTTTTACATGGTAAACGTTATGAATTCGTGAGACTCTAAACAGTTTTGTAGCTTCTATTTCTTCGCTGAGGATATCGAATGTTTTAACTATGCCGAAAGTTTCTTTATACTTCTTCTTGACGTCAGATAATAGGAAATCGTCCGCAGTTGGATAGTTTTTGTTCAGAAATTCTAACATGTCCATTTTATTTTCTGCTGGCTTTTCTGCTTCTTTCTTTAAGTCAGCATAGTCGTTTCGCATACGTTCTATCTCTTTGACGGAGTAGTTATATCTCCTCATTGCTGCTTTACATTTAGAACATTGCGGGTTCATTTTTGCGTTATATTCTGAAACCTTACCTGCTAAAACAACCAAGGCGTCAATGGTTTTCTTTAACTCAAAAGTTGCTGGTTTTATCTGTTCATTCCATACCTTACCTCTTCTATCTTTATCTCTTATCTGCCATACACATTTTGCAACTAATGTAACAAAGTTGTCGTAGGTCTTAAACTCCCCCGATTTATATATGTCAGAAACATTCTTATATACCATGTCGCAATCTTTGTCCATAACCTTATGGTTGCAATGAAAACCAAGGAATTCATAATTTACCTTTCGTATGAACTTCTTTATTTCTACTGAGTCAGTTGCTTTGACTTCAATTTCGTCGAATTCAGGAATAGTGAGTTTTTGTTGTTGGATTTCAGGTAGTTTAGGCAAATGGTCGATGAGGTCCTGCATTTCATAAAGATACTGTTCATTTGTTTCATCCTGTGCGGTACAGTCTAAATTACTTGTTAAAAGTTCTTGCTTTATCTTCTGGATTTCTGTTTCGAAAGTAAATGAAGAAGGAATGAAGCTTTTCATCTCTACTAACATAGATGTTGGATTCATGACTAACGAGTTTGGTGCTGTTGTTGCTAACATGTTCTTACAATAAAAATAAAAAATATTTTTTTAAAAAAACTAACTTTATTTCATCTGTCTTAAGGAAATTCATGAAAATTCAACGGGTGAGAAAAGAGGTGAGAAAAGAGGTGAGATCTCACCACTTCACCTAAACATTATTTTTGCCGAATTCATGAGTTTTGGTTGAAAGAATACGATGGAGCCAAAAGTGGCTCGACCTCAAAACAACAATTTTGGTTTGGGAAGAATTAATAGCAATTTCCCGCCGGGAAATTCGGCCGGTTTGCTTTTTAATAACAAAATTCAAGAGGTTTTTAGAATAACAGTTTTTTAGAAAACCAGGTTTAGAATCTTTAAACCTTTCTTTACCTAAACATTATTTTTGCCGAATTTCAGAAACAAAAATTCAAAAACTAGGTTTTTGAAGGAAAAGTGGTTTAGAAAAACCGTGGGTTAGATCCTAAACATGCCCCTAAACAATAAAAAAAGTATTTTTTTGTGGGCTTATGTTTTTTTCTGTAATAATTTCATGACAAATTTCAGAGGTTAGAAAAAGAAAGGGTTTTAAAGAAAAAAGAAGGTTAGATTCTAAACCTTTCTTACCTAAAAAAGTAATTTTTCAATACTTTTTTTTCAGCACTTTTTCCGTAAGTTATTATTATGAAAGAAAAACATTGAGATAAAGTTCCCCATTAGTACATGGAATAATAAATGTTTGCCACACCATTTTGTTTTGTGGAACCAAATTTGGAAAAATCCAGAAAGAACTGTTACTAGGTTTTGGTTCCCGTAGAATTTTAGAAGCCATAAAAGGTCAATAAAAAGTCCCCCCTTTTACCAAAAACAATAGAAAAAAACTAATTTGGTTGCCTTGAAACCCTGGAAAAACTTTTTGCCATGGAACACAAATAAAAAACATTTTGAAGGGTCCCCAACAAAACGTTTCATAACTGTCCCCCCAAATCTTGCTTGGTTGGAAATATAAAATTGAAAAATGGACCCCCCATACCTGGTGGGGGTTAATGCTTTCGTTCTGGGTTTTTTTTAGGGTAAAAAACCCGAAAAGAATTTGGGTGCCCAAGACGGTTGTTTTTTTTTTGGGGTTTTTTTTTTTTTTTTGTTTATTTTTTGTTTTTTTTTTTTTTTTTTTTTTTTTTTTTTTTTTTTTTTTTTTTTTTTCCCTACTTTTACCAATAAAAATAAAAAACTCTGTATTCTTGGAAGGGGGTTTTTAAATTTTCAAATCCTTTTTGGGAAATGAAACGGGTGGAGTTTCAAATCTTGTCCATATTCCTAGTTTTTCAAGATAGTATGTTCCATTTTAATAAAAGAGTTCCCCCCGTTAATTTTCTTTGAAATTCCCAAATAAATTAATTTTGGTTCATTTTGAGGTTTGAAAAAGGTTTCCCATTAGAGTTTTTTTCTCAACGAACCCTCGTCCTGAAAAAAACGAATTGTAAAAGATTCTTCTTTTCCGTCAAATTGGTCTTATAAAGACCATCATGAACCCCTTAAAACTGGCCCACCATGAAAATATCCTGAACTGCCGGGAACCAATAAATTGCGTTAGTTCCTAATTTGGAAAAAACAAAAACTCTTCCTAAAATCCTATTGCTCTTTGGGGCCCCAAATCTTTCCCCTTGGAAAAAAAAAGGGCGACCTTTTTTTTGGGGGAAAAAAGCCCAAAAGGAAAAAAATTTGGGGAATAGTTTCCCCAAACCCCTGTTATATTCCCGGGATGAAAATTTTCCCTTCATCTGAAATTATTGTCCCCCCTATCCCACAACCATTTGTAAGATATTAAGTTCCCCTAACCGGTTTTTGTAATCTGCCCTTACTTTTTGGTTTTTTTCTTTGTTTTTTTTTCCAAACCCTGAAAGCAATTTAAAATATAAATGTAAATTATTTGTTTTTTTAAATTGGTTATGCCATTTCAGTATTCCCTTCATTAACACAGGTTTTTTTCCCCAACGGGTCCCCTTCCTTCCCACACTTCACGTACCAATTCCGATAAAAATTTTTTTTTAACTTTTCATGCAAATGTTTTATTTCTTGGGGTTTGCCCCCGTCCCTTCAAAGTATGCCCCCAATACTTAACGCCTTGGAGAAAAAGGAACCCAAATTGAACTTCCGGTTGAAAAATTTTTTGTCCCCAAATTTTAACAGCCCAAATCTTTTCATCCGACCAATTCCCCTTTCCCCCAATGAGTTTGTTTTGTATCCCTTTCTTTCGTGTCGTCATTGAAGTGGCGTCCATGTTTTATAAGTACCTTCCAACTTTGGATTTGGGGACTTTTTCGGAAAGAGAAATTTTTGTTTTTGGTAAAAGTTGGTCAAGGAAACCTTGGGGCCCTTTTTTGCAACCCTTGGAGGGTAATTAAAGAACCAATGTTTTTCGGACCAATAGGTTTTTTTTTTTTTAAATGGTTGGTTAAACTAACCCCCACTTTTTGACCCTTGAAGGTGGATTTCCCGTTACTTTTCAACAAAGGAGAAAAAATACCCTTTTTCCAATCAAAAGTTGTTCGAACCCTCTTTATAATGTACTCCCTTCACTCTTTGAAAGGGTTTTTTAATGGAATATCCCCCATGTTTCCCGAAATTCCATTAAAGCCAATTTTGAGTGTTCCAATTGGCCAAAAGTTGGGGGTTTGAAGCTTTTCCTAAATACCATAAACAGTTGTTTTTGTTATGACCTTTTTTCCCAACTGTTAATAGTTTCCCTTTTCCCGGGAAACTAACCATCCCTTTTCGTTTTGGAATTTTCCAGTTCGGAAATATAATGGAAAAACAAAACCCCTTCATGTATGGCCAAGCCGTTAAGGGTTTCAACAAATAGTAAAATCTTTCCCCAATCTGGGAACAGGTCGAAACTTTGTTCCCCACCGTCATACCATTTTTTGGTTCCGCAGGGTTTTTTTTTTGTGGAAAAATTTTTTTCTCAAGTGAGTTTCTTAACCTTTCTTTGAGAAACTTCCTTTCCCTGTTTATCCTAATAAACATCCGTTTCGAAGCAAACTGTTTCCCCCATAAATAAAAACCCTTTCTGAACCTAATTCAAAGATGCTCTCCCCAATACAATTTTTTGAAAACGTCATTGGGATTGTTCCCCTCAAATGGAAAGTTTTTTTTTATGCAATTTGGAAGTTCTTTTGGCACTCATTGAAAGTTTTTTTTCTTCTGGTTTTTTCAAAAGGTTGGGTAATCCGAAAAACATCCACCTTTTCTTGGTGGAAATTGTGACTCCCTTTTTTTTTGTAACTAGACTTTTTGGGTTCTTTGGAAACAAACTTTTTGGTCCCTTTGGCCTTAACAGTGGGAAAGTTGTTTCGTCTTTTTTTGGTACAAAAGTTTCTGTCAAGCTTTTGGTCCCATCCCTGGAATTGTTCCAACAACCCTTTTTTCCCTCCGGGAAAAAAGAAATGTTTTTAACAGCTTTCTGGACAATGGTTTGGCCCCCCACTGCCTTTTCCGAACATGGGGTTTTTTGGTTTTAAGACTTTCCCACGGTTCAACAAATGAGTGTTGTGGACAATTTTACAATCTTTACATGGTAAAAAATTGGAAACTCAAACAACAATAGTTTCGGTCATGTGGGGGAAACCTTTTAAGTTTTGTAGGTTTTTTAAAATTTTTTGACTCGGAATATTTGACAATTTTGCCCAACCCGGTGCCATTTTGGCCCCATTGGGACTCTGAGAAATGTCTTTTTCTTCCCACAATGGACTCAAGATTACTTCAATCTTTCCCTCCAATTTGGGTAACAGGAACCAAAGAGTTCCCTTGAAGACATGTAAGAAAATGGCAAAAGGGTTCCCCGTTTTTGAAATTGTTTTTCAATTGAATTTGTAAATTCCATACCTTGTCCCCCCAAGTCCATGTTTCGACTTTAAATTTTATGAAAGGGGAAGTATCCCAAGGCAATGGGTTTTTGTTCCGAACTGGCTTTTGAAGGGTTTTAGGTTTGTACATCGAACTGAACACTTGCAATTCCTTTCATTGGCAAATTCCCAAAAATTTGTCTGGAGTCCCCCCGGAAGTTCAAACATTGTTCTCTCCTTTGGTAGTCCTTTTGAAAGCCGTTCCCCCAAGAAGTTTTGCAAGCTTGTTTTGTTCCCCATTGCATTTTGCCATAAGGTAAAAAAAAGGGGTGACCATCCCAATCCCGTTAAAAATGGTCCAATCCCTTTGAGATTGAAAATCCCCTTTCCCTTTTAATTTTACGTTCTTGAATTGCAGCCAAAAAATTTTTACCATGGAAGCCCCCTTTTCTTTTGGGTTCCTTTTCCTTGTCCCAAAGGTTTTACTTGGTAAAATTTCGACCAGAATTTGGTAATTTTTGAACCTTCTAAACTTCACGGGTACTTCTCATATGCATATCTTGGTTTTTCTTCCCCATCGGAAGCCCATATGACCATCTCCTGCACTAACCTTTTTTTCCTTTCAAAGGAAATGCAATTGTTCCGTATGTTCCCGTAGAATTCTTGGCAAAGGCCCGTTCCCCGTGGGTCTCAACTTTGAAAAGGTATATCTAACATCCGAAAGGCCATGGGTTCCATTAAGACGGTTCCTCTTCTTAACCCTCTTTTCTAAGGTCCTGTTTGGAAATAATTGCACACGTGGCTGTTTCCCCAAATCAAAATTTTTTCGTAGGTTTTCCCCCCCCCAGAAAACCCAAGCCCCCCCAAGTTTGTTCATAGACTTTTATGGGTCCTTCCCTTTTCCTATAATTTAAAAAATTCCCTTCGAAACTTCCTTCCCTCCAACCCTATCTTTTGCCCAACTTTCTTGGCCTTTTTATTTAAGCCAGATTTCCCCTATTCCCATTTTCTATATGGGGGCTTTTAATAAAATAAAATATTTTTTTTTTTCCCTTTAACTTTAACAAATAACCACCCTTGCTTTGCCCCATAAGGGTTCCTTGGACGCCCCAAAACCCATTAACCAGCCTAATGAAAGGTTTTTGGACTTGGTTTTTTTTTAAGTTTTTTGGAAAACCTAAACTTTGGTTTTTGGTTTTTATCTTTCAAGTTTTTTTGGTTTTTTTCTTCTTTCTTTAATCTTTTCGTCCCACTTTCGTTTCCCCCTCCTGAACCCTTTTAACCTCAACTGCCAGGAAGTTTGTTGGTCGTCAAACATCTTCATAAATTATCATAAATGCCCAATTTTTTGTTTTTTTGTTTTTCCCTTCACCTTTTTGTGTTTTGGGGGTTGTATTTTAAGAATATTCCGAACTCCCCTAGTCAATTGAGAAAATGTTTCATAATGAACCGGTTTGGTCAGTGAAAGTAAACTTTTTCCCAATCTGGTTGTCCCTTCCGAAGCTCCCTTCCCAAAAGAAACCTTTCAATATTTTATTGTGAGGAGTCCCCTGTTTCTTTTTTTTGAGATACTAAAGCCCCGCCCAATTTCCTATGAAAGGTGGACCTTATAGTTTTAGGGGTTTTTTTGTATTTTTCCCCAAGAACCTGGCCCAAACTTTTCCTTATATTGAATTTTTCCCTCCTTCATCCTGGTAAGGTTCTTTGGAATCCAGTTTTGAAACAATGGTTTCTGAAAAAACTTTTGTTTTTTGTTGGGTTTTGGTCCAAATCCTACCGTTTCTTCAACTTTCTTCGGTATTTTATTCCTTTAGTAAAAATTTTTAGTTTGTTTTGTTTTTTTCAACTTGGTTGTTTTGTTTTGGTTTTTTTTTTAAGTCCCCCGGTCCCTAAAACTTCTGAAAAGGTTTATAGGGGAGAAACTTTGGGAAACAAACACGTTGTTGGTAACTCTTGGAAAGTCGACAAATGCCTCTTGGAAAAACCCATTTGTCCCTCAAATGCTTGTAAATTTTCATTATCCCTTCAGGTAAAAAACTTTACTTCCCAAGTTGAGGTGGGGGTTTTTGCCCCGGGTTTTGGTTTTTTTATTGGGTTACCCACTGTTGTGCATGGTTTTATTTTCCTCCCACCTGTTAAAAGAAATCTTTTTCCAACCCTTGGTCCCCAATATAGTGTTTCCCCTGCTTGGTTTATAGTAGGTTCATTTTTGGCCCTTTGTTTTAAAATAATAGTTTCCTGCCCTTGTTCTTCCTACAAATTGTCAATCCATCCTTGAACTTTTTTCCTCTTTGTTCCAGGATTTGGAAATAAGATTTTTTTGCTTGCAATCTTCGTGGCTTAATCATCCCAAACCCCTCTTGTTACGTTTTTGGGTTTATAATAGGTTTTGTTGCTTTCCTCTTTTTTTAAAGTTTATACCTTAATGTTAAACCTCCCAAAAATCCTTTCCTTCCAACTCCAAATAACACCTCTGGCCCCTTTTATTTTGTTTTTTCCCCAACTCGGGCAAAAATCCTGGGGGATGCAACTCCCCTGGCTAAATGCGCCCCAAAATTAAACCCATTTTTTTTCTTTAATGGGTTTAAAAAATGAAACGAAAAATCCCCCAAACAAAGGACCCCCTATGTTCCCTAAAGGCAACAAAAAAAGCCACTCATGGTAAAAAATCTTTTAGTTCAACAACCAAAAAATGCCCTTGGTTTTGGATTTAATCTTTTGGGAACAAATTCCCCCGAAAAGGGTTATAAGGAGGGAAAGAATGACCCCCACAATTACTTTGGTTAATATATTTGTTTTTGGTTCCCAAAACTACAAGAAAATACTGGGGGTTGAAAGCCCCATAACCATTACAGTCCCCCCCAAAAAAGTATTTTTTTTAAAGATGTGAAAAAAAACCTGGGTTGACCAAATATTTCCTTTTACAAAATAACATCAAACAAAAACTGACATCTGACCCTGTGGAAAGTTTCTTTCCAAATCAGAAATTTTGAATGGGTAAAAAAACTATTCTGCGTTAAAATGTTTTAAACCCAAATATTTTCAATTTGTCGACCCCAAACCATTTTCTGGCTCTTGGTTGGTCATGGGAAACCGGGTTGGGTTATAAAATGGTTAAAAGACTTAAAACCCCAACCCAACAAAGGTGGTGGGGTGAAAGCAAATTGGAAAAAAATGGTCATTATTGACCGACAAAATAATAGACCACTTCCTCCATGGGCAGATGAAAAAGCAGTTTTAAATATT
>NW_026529227.1:0-30666 GCF_026262505.1 Trichomonas vaginalis G3 | reverse complement strand
GACAAAACATATACGAAATAGAAAACTAACAAAAGTCATACAAAACAATACGATAAATAATGACCAAACAATACGCTCATATGACAAAAAAATCATGAAAATAGAGTGAGAAAAAGTAATTCACTCTTCACGTAAAACATATTTTGATATTACCTCATTACGATAAAATTCTTGACAAAGAAGATAAAAAGCATACAAAAAGTACATAATCATGACAAAGAATACAATAATGACAACATTACGTTCATTTTACAAAACATTACCGATGAAATCATGACTATATAACAAATACGAAAAAATATGACAAACATACGATGAAATCATACAAAACAGAATACGATAACTTCACAAAACATTACGATAAATCATACAAAACATATACGAGAAGTCTACAAACATATACGCACGAATTTGACAAAGATATTACAAGAGTCATACAAACAATACGAAGAAATCATGACAAAACATACGAAGAAAATCATAAAAAACATAACAAATCATGACATAAACATACGCTCATACATAAAAATCATAAAATTCATATGAGAAGAGAGAATTCACCTTACCTAAAAATATTTTGATTTAACGTTCCATTACGATAAAAGTCATGACAAACAATAACATATCATGGACAAGCATTACACTCATTACAAAAATTTCGACAACATACGTTAGGGGATTCTGACAAAAAATATACGAAATTCGACAATCATTTACATCATGGGTTGACAAACATATACGCTTACGATAAGATATCATGACCCAAACATTACGAGAACTCATGACAAAACATATCGATGAATTTCGACAAATCAATTTACTTCATTGACAAAGCATCATACGTCATGTTGACAAGCATATACGAGAATCATGAAAATTCATGAGTGAAAAAGGATAGATCTACTCTTCACTAAAATATATTTTTGCTTGATTTAGTTCATTACGATAAGAAAATCAACAAATCATATAAGATAAATCAAATCAAAATTACCTCATTACGATGAAGATTTGACAAATCATTTACGTTCATGTGAAGCATATACGATGAAGTCACAATCATTCGTTCAATGGTTGACCAAAAGAATACTCCATTACGATGAAGAAGTCATGACAAAACATGTATACGAAGAAGTCATGACAAAACAAACGAAAATCGAAAATCATTACTCGTTGGACAAACATTACGTTCATGTTGACAAAAGCATACGAAGAAACATGAAAATCATGAGGGAGAAAAAAAGAGGTGAGATCTCACCTCTTACCTAACATTATTTGATCATTTACGCTCATTACGATTATCATGACAAAAGATATACGTTCAATGTTTAAAAGATATACGATGAAGAAGTCATAAATTCATGAGGAAAAAACTTGAAAAAAGTGAATCTCACTCGTCACCTAAAATAATTTTGGATCATTTACATCATTACAGAAAAGTCTTGACAAGATATACGATGAAAAAAGTCATGACAAAAACAATGTACGATAAATCTGACAAACAACCATAAGGGACAAACATACCTTCATGTGACAAAACATTTACGATGAAGTCATGACAAACATAAAACGAAAAATCATGACAAAAACATGTACATAAATCATGACAAACATATACATGAGGTTTCGACAAAACATTACCGATGAAAATCATACAAACATAACGATAAATTTTCCGACAAACAATTGACACAATTTACAACATAGACGAAAGAATCATGACAAAACATATACCAAGAAATTCATGACAAAACATAGACGAAAAATCATACAAACATACTACGGATAAATCATGACAAAACATAACGCTCATCCGGATGAAAACAGAAAATCATGACTAGAAAGGGGAATCTCACTCTTCACCTTAAAAATATTTGTCTATTACTATTACGATGAAGAAGTCATGACAAACATATACGATGAAATCATGACAAAGCATAAACACTAACGATGAAAATTTCGACAAATCATTGACTCATGTTGACAAAGCAATTACGATAAGTTTCGACAAATCATTTACCGGTCAGTTGACAAACAAACTCATTACGATGAAGAATATGACCAAAACATTACGAAGAATTTCGACAAATCATTACGCTTTCATGTTTGACAAACATACTACGTCATTACGATGAAATCATGACAAGCATATACGTTCATCCGTTGCACAACAATATACGATCAAGTTCGACAAATCATTACTTCATGTTACAAACATATCACGTTCATACGATGAAGATCATGACAAAACATATACAAGACACTCATGCAAAACATATACGATGAAGTTTCGAAATTCATTTACATTCATGTGACAAAACATTAACGATGAATCATGACAAAAACAATACGAAAAATCATGACAAAACAGTACGATCGAAACATGACAAAACATATACGATGAAGTTCGACAAAAACAGTACGATGAAAATTCATGACAAAACATATACCGATGAAGTTCGACAAAACAATACGACGAAATTTTGACCAAAGCATATACGAAGAAAGTCATGACAAAAAACATATAACGAACAAATCCATGACCAAACATTATACGAAGAAATCATGACAAAACAGTATTACGATGAATCATGACAAAACAATACGCTCATTACGATGAAGAATCATGAAAATTCATTGAGGCGTGAAAAGGAGGGAAGATCTCACCTTCACCTAAAATATATTTTTGTCTGATTTACGTTTCATTACGATGAAAATCATAGACAAGCATAACGATGAGAATCATGAAAATCTGACAAAGCATTTTCATATTACGATGAGAAGTTCTCGACAAATCATTTACGTCATTTTGACAAAATACGAAAAAATCATGAAAAATTCTTGAACCGTGGAAGAAGAGAGGTGAGATCTCACCTCTTCACCTAAACATTATTTTGGATGCATTTACGCTCATTTCGATGAGAAAGTCTGAAAAGCATATACGATGAAAAAGAGTCATGACCAAAAACATGTACGATGAGTAATCATTGACAAAGATATACGATGAAGGTTTTTGACATAATCATTACGTTCATGTTTGACAAAACATTTACGATAAGTTTCATGACAAACATATCCACGAAGAAATCATGACAAAACATGTACGATAATCATGACAAAACATTTATACGATGAAGTTTCGAACCAAAACATGTACGATAAATCATGACCAAACATTATACGATGAAGTTTCGACAAAACATATACACGATAAGTTTTTGACAAAGCAATACGATGAAGTTCTCGATCAAAACATGTACGATGGAAATCATGAAAACATATTACGATGAAGTTTCGACCAAAACATCATACGACGAATTTTGACAAAGCATATTACGAAGAAGAAGTCATGACAAAAAACATATACGAGTAAAAATCGTGACAAAAATATACGAAGAAAATCATGACACAACATATACATGAAATCATGACAAAAACATATACCGCTTTCATTTACGATGAAGAAAATCATGAAAATTCATGCAGGTGAGAAAAAGAGGAGATCTCACCTCTTCACCAAACATAATTTTTGGATCATTTAGCTCATTACGATGAAGAAGTCTGACAAAGCAATACGATGAAAAAGTACATGACAAAGACATGATACGATGAAATCATGACATAAGCATATACGGATGAAGTTTTTGACAAACTGCATTTACGTTCATGTTTGATCAAAACATTTACGATGAAGTCATGACAAAACAGATACGAAGAAATCATGACCAAAACATGTACGATGAAATCATGACAAAACAATACGATGAAAGTTTCGACAAAACAGATACGTATGAAAATCATGACAAAAACATATACGATGAAGTTCGACAAACAACTATACGACGAAGTTTGACAAAGCATCATACGAAGAAAGAAGTCAGACCAAACATTAGTACGAAGAAATCATGACAAAACATATGACGAAGAAATCATGACAAAAACATATTACATGGAAATCATATCACAAAACATTTATACGTCATTTACTATGAAGAAAAATCATAAAATCATGAGGTTGAGAAAAGAGGGAGATCTCACCATCTTCACCTAAAATATATTATTTGTCTGATTACGTTTCATTACGATGACAAGAAGTCATGACAAAACGCCATATTACGATTGAAGTTTCCGGACAAAAATCATTTACGTTCATGTTTGACACGAAGCATTGTATACGTTTCATGTTTGGACAACAGAAGCTAACGAAGACAATCATGAAAAATTTCATGAGGTGAGAAAAGAGGTTGAGATCTCACCTCTCTCACTAAAAATTTTTGATCATTTACACTTCATTACGATTGAAGAAGTCTTGACAAAGCATATACGATGGAAAAAGTCAATGACAAAAATATGTACGATAAATCACTATCGACAAAGCATATACGATAAGTTTTGAACAAATCATTTACGCTCATCTTGCAGAAATCATTCAACCATACGATGAAATGTTCATGACAAAAACATATACAAGAATCAGTTGACAAAACATATGTACCCATGAAAAATCATGACACAAACATATTTACGAGAAGTTATCGACAAAAACATTACGATGAAGATCATGGACAAACAAGTATACTGATGAGCATTTCCAAAAAAACATATCAAGCAACGACAGAAGTAGTTTGACAAAGCACTTATTACGGAAGAAGAAGTGCATGACATAAACACATATACGAAGATAATCAGTGTACAAAAACATATACGAAGAAATCCATAACAAAAACCATATGTTACGAATGAAATCATGACAAAACAATATACGCTCTATATACGCATAAAAATTCATGAAAATCATGAGGGTGAGAAAAGAGGTGAGATCTCACACTCTTCACCTTAAATCAGTATTTTTGTCTGAATTTACGTCTATTAGCGATGAAAGAGTCATGACAAAACGATGATCGATGAAGGTTTCGACAACATCATTTACGTATTCATGTTTGACAAGAGCAGATACGTTCATGTTGACAAAGCATATAACTGAGAGAAATCAACTGGAAAATCCATGAAGCGTGGAGAAAGCAGGTAGATCTCACCTTTCAACCTAAACAATTTTCTGGGAATCATTTTACGCTCTCATTACGATGAAGAAGTACTTGACAAGCATATACGATGAAAAAGTCATGAACCAAAACATGTACGGATGAAATCATGACAAAGCATATACGATTGAAGTTTGACAAATCATTCTACGTGCTTGTTTGAAAAACATGTTACGAATGAAGTCTGAACAAACATATACGAAGAAATCATGACAAAACAGTTACGATGAAATCATGACAAAAAACATATACATGAAGTTTCGACAACAACATGTTACGATGAAATATGACAAAAACATATACGATGAAGTTTCGACAAAACATATACGACGAATTGTTTTGACAAAGCGATATTCGAAGAAGGAAGTCATGACAAAACATATACGAAGAAATCAGACAAAACAATATACGAAGAATCATGACAAAACATATTACGATGAAATCATGACAAAAACATATACGCTCATTACGATGAAAAATCATCAAAAATCATGAGTTGAGAAAGAGGTGAGATCTCACCTCTTCACCTAAAATATATTCTTTGTCAGATTACGTTCATTACGATGAAGAAGATCATGACAAAGCATATACGATGAAATCATACAAAGCATAACACTCATACGATGAAAGAAGTTCGACAAATCATTTACGTTCATGTTTGACAAAGCATATCTCGATGAAGTTCACAAATCACTTACGTTCATGTTTGACAAAGCATATACGATCATACGATGAAGAAGTCATGACAAAAACATGTACGAAGAAGTCATGACAAAACATTATACGATGAAGTTTCGACAAATCATTTACGTTCATGTTTGACAAAGCATATACGTTCATTACGATGAAGAATCATGACAAAACATATTTTACGATGAAGTTTCGACAAACATTTACGTTCATGTTTGACCAAAGCATATACGTTCATTACGATGAAGAAGTCATGACAAAAACAGATACGAAGAAGTTCAGACAAACATATACGATGAAGTTTCGACAAATCATTTACGTTCAAGTTGACAAAGCATATACGTTCATTACGATTGAAGAAGCATGACAAAACAAATACGATTAAATCATGACAAAGCATAACACTCATTACGCATGAAGAAGTTTCGGACAAATCATTTCGTTCATGTTTGACAAAGCATATACGTTCATTACGATGAAGAAGTACATGAACAAAGCAAATATACGTTCATGTTTGACAAAACATATACGTTCATTACGATGAAAAATCAATGACAAACATATACGATCAGTTGACAAGAGCAATACGATGAAGTTTCGACAAATCATTTACGTTCATGTTTGACAAAGCATATACGTTCATTACGATGAAGAAGTCCATGACAAAACATGTACGATGAGAATCATGACAAAACATATACGATGAAGTTTCGACAAATCATTTACTCATGCTTTGACAAAGCATATACGTCATTACGATGAAGAAGTCATGACAAAACAAATACGATGAAATCATGACAAACATTAACACTCTTACGATGAAGAAGTTCTTGAAAATCATTTACGGTCATGTTGACAAAAGCTACGTATACAGATGAAAAGTCATGACAAACTATTACGAAGAAGTATGACAAATCATTTACGTTCATTTTGACAACATTAGCTTACGATGAAGAAGTCATGACAAAGCATATACGTTCATGTTTGACAAAGCATATGACGAAAAAGTTTCGAGAAAATTTACGTTCATTTTGACAAGCATATACGTTCATTACGATGAAGAAGTCATGACAAAACATGTACGAAGAAGTCATGACAAAACATATACGATGAAGTTCGACAAATCATTTACGTTCATGTTTGACAAAGCATATACGTTCATTACGATGAAAAATCATGACAAAACAATACGTAAATCATGACAGCATTAACAACTATTACATGAGAAGTTCGACAAACTCATTACGTCATGTTTGACAAAGCATATACGTTCATTACGCATGAGAAGAAGTCAGACAAAGCATATACGTTCATGTTTGACAAAGCATATACGATGAAGTTTCGACAAAATCATTTACGTTCATTTGACAAAGCATATACGTTCATTACGATGAAGAAGTCATGACAAAGACATATACGATGAAGTTTCGACAAATCATTTTACGTTCATGTTGACAAAGCATATACGTTCATTACGATGAAGAAGTTTCGACAAATCATTTACGTTTCATGTTGACAAAGCATATACGATGAAGTTTCGACAAATCATTTACTTCATGTTTGACAAAGCATATACGTTCATTACGATGAAGAAGTCATGACAAAACATGTACGAGAAGTATGACAAAAACATATACGATGAAGTTCGACAAATCATTTACGTTCATGTTTGACAAAGCATAACGATGAAGTTTCGACAAATCATTTACGTTCATGTTTGACAAAGCATATACGTTCTTCATAAGAATCATGACAAAGCATATACATGAAATCATGACAAAGCATTACACTATACGATGAAGAAGTTTCGACAAATCATTTACGTTCATGTTTGACAAAGCATATACGATGAAGTTTCGACAAATCATTTACGTTCATGTTTGACAAAGCATATACGTTCATTACGATGAAGAAGTCATGGACAAAAGCATATTACGTTCATGTTGACAAAGCATATACGATGAAGTTTCGACAAATCATTTACGTTCATGTTTGACAAAGCATATACGTTCATTACGATGAAGAAGTTTCGAAAATCATTACGTATGTTGACAAAGCATATACGATGAAGTTTCGACAAATCATTTACGTTCATGTTGACAAACATTACTCATTACGATGAAGAATCATGACAAACATGTACGAAGAAGTCATACAAAACATATACGATGAAGTTTCGACAAATCATTTACGTTCATGTTGACAAAGCATATACGTTCATTACGATGAAGAAGTCATGACAAACATGTACGTTAAGAAGTCAGACAAAATCATTACGTTATTGTTTGACAAAGCATATTACGTTCATACGATGAAGAAGTCATGACAAAGCATATACTTCATGTTTGACAAAGCATATACGATGAAGTTTCGACAAATCATTTACGTTCATGTTTGACAAAGCATATACGTTCATTTACGATGAGAAGTCATGACAAAACATGTACGAAGAATCATGACAACATATACGATGAAGTTTCGACAAATCATTTACGTTCATGTTTGACAAAGCATATACGTTCATTACGATGAAAGAAGTCATGACAAAACATGTACGAAGAATCATGACAAAAACATATACGATGAAGTTTCGACAATCATTTACGTTCATGTTGAACAAAGCATATACGTTCATTACGATGAAGAAGTCATGACAAAACATGTACGAAGAAGTTCATGACAAAAACATATACGATTGCAAGTTTCGACAAATCATTTACGTTCATGTTTGACAAAGCAATACGTTCATACGATGGAAAGTCATGACAAAACATATACGATGAAGTTTCGACAAATCATTTACGTTCAGTTGACAAAGCATATACAAGTTCATTACGTCATTGCAAGAAGTCATGACAAAACATATACGAAGAAGTCATGACAAAACATATACGATGAAAGTTTCGACAAATCATTTACGTTCATGTTTGACAAAGCATATACGTCATTACGATGAAAAGTTCAGACAAAGCATATACGTTCATGTTTGACAAAGCATATACGATTGAAGTTTCGACAAATCATTTACGTTCATGTTTGACAAGCATACGTTCATACGATGAAGAAGTCATGACAAAAACATTACGAAGAAGTCATGACAAAAACATATACGATGAAGTTTCGACAAATCATTTACGTTCATGTTGACAAAGCATATACGTTCATTACGATGAAGAAGTCATGACAAAACATTGCTACGAAGAAGTTTCGACAAATTATTTACGTTCATGTTGACAAAGCATATACGTTCATTACGATGAAGAAGTCAGACAAACATATACGTTCATGTTGACAAAGCATATACGATGAAGTTTCGACAAATCATTTACGTTCATGTTTGACAAAGCATATACGTTCATTACGATGAAGAAGTCATGACAAACATTACGAAGAATCATGACAAAAATATACGATGAAGTTTTCGACAAATCATTTACGTTCATGTTTGACAAAGCATATACGTTTCATTAACCGATGAAGAAGTCATTACAAAACATGTACGAAAAGTCATGACAAAACATATACGATGAAGTTTCGACAAATCATTTACGTTCAGTTTGACAAAGCATATACGTTCATTACGCATAAGAGAGTCATACAAACATTGTACGAAAGAAAGTCATGACAAAATCATTTACGTCATGTTTGACAAAGCATATACGTTCATTACGATGAAAAGTCATGACAAAGCATATACGTTCATGTTGACAAAAGCATATACGATGAAGTTCGACAAATCATTTACGTTCAGTTGACAAAGCATATACGTTCATTACGATGAAGAAGTTTGACAAAATTTACGATCAGTTGACAAAGCATATACGATGAAGTTCGAAAATCATTACGTCATGTGACAAAGCATATACGTCATTACGATGAAGAAGTTTCGACAAATCATTTACGTTCATGTTTGGACAAAGCATATACGTTCATTACGATGAAGAAAGTCTAATGACAAACATATACGATGAAGTTTCGACAAATATACGTTCATGTTTGACAAAGCATATACGTTATTACGCATGAAGAAGTTGACAAACATATTACGAAGAAAGTCATGACAAAACATATACAATGAAGTTTCGACAAATCATTTACGTCATGTTGACAAAGCATATACGTTCATTACGATGAAGAAGTTTCGACAAAACATGTACGAAGAAGTCATGACAAAACATATACGATGAAGTGTTCACAAATCATTTACGTTCATGTTTGACAAAGCATAATACGCTCATACGATGAGAGAAGTATCGACAAGCATATACGTTCATGTTGACAAAGCATATACGATGAAGTTTCGACAAATCATTTACGTTTCATAGTTTGACAAAGCATATACGTTCATTACGATGAAGAAGTCATGACAAAAACATTACGAAGAAGTCATGACAAATCATTTACTGTTCATGTTTGACAAAGCATATACGTTCATTACGATGAAGAAGGTCATGACAAAACATGTACGAAGAAGTTTCGACAAATCATTTTACGTTCATGTTTGACAAAATTATACGTTCATTACGATGAGAAGTCATGACAAAAATCATGTGAGAAGTCATGACAAAACATATACGATGAAGTTTCGCAAATCAATCATTTTACGTTTCATGTTTGACAAAGCATATACGTCATTACGATGAAAATCATGACAAAAATGTACGAAAAGTTTCGACAAATCATTTACGTTTCATGTTTGACAAAGCATATACGTCATTACGATGAAAAGTATGACAAAGTATACGTTCATGTTTGACAAAAGCATATTACGATGAAGTTTCGACAAATCATTTACGTTCATGTTTGACAAAGCAATATACGTTCATTACGATGAAGAAGTCATGACAAAACATATACCGCTCATTACGATGAAAAGTCATGACAAAAACATGTACGATGAAAATCATGACAAAGCATATACGATGAAGTTTTGACAAATCATTTACGTTCATGTTGACAAAACATTTACGATTGAAGTCATGACAAAACATATACGAAGAAATCATGACAAAACATGTACGATGAAATCATGACAAAAACATATACGATGAAGTTTCGACAAACATGTACGATGAAATCATGACAAAACTATACAGACGAAGTTTTGACAAAACATATACGACGAATTTTGACAAAGCATATAAAGAAGAATGTCATGACAAAAACATATACGAAAAATCATGACAAAACAGTATAGAAGAAATCAATGACAATAACATATACGATAAAATCATGACAAAACATATACGCTCATTACCGATGAAGAATATCATGAAAATTCATGAGTGTAGAAAAGAGGTGAGAAAAAGTGAGAATCTAAACCTCTTCACCTAAAATATATTTTTGTCTGATTTACGTTCATTACGATGAAGAAGTCATGACAAAAGCATATACGATGAAATCATGACAAAAGCATTTACACTCATTAACGATGAAGAAGTTCGACAAATCATATTACGTTCATGTTTGACAAAACATATACGATGAAATCATGACAAAGCATATACGTTCATGTTTTGACAAGCATATACGTTCATTACGATGAAGAAAAGTCATGACAAAGTACATGCATTACGAAGAAAGTCATGACAAAACATATACGATGAAGTTTCGACAATCATTTACGTTCATGGTTGACAAAGCAGATATACGTTCATTACGATGAAGAATTTCGACAGAATCATTTACGTTCATGTTTGACAAAGCATAACGATGAGTTTCGACAAATCATTTACTTCATGTTTGACAAAGCATAGTACGTCATTACGATGAAGAAGTTTCGACAAAAGTCATTTAAACTTCATTAGATTGAGAGCATGACAAGCATATACGATGAAGTTTCGACAAAATCATCTTAGTTTCATGTGTTTTGACAAAGCATATACGATGAAGTTTCGACAAATCATTTACGTTCATGTTTGACAAAGCTATACGTTCATTACGATGAAAAGTCATGACAAAGCATATACGTTCATGTTTGACAAAGCATATACGATGAAGTTTCGACAAATCATTTACGTTCATGTTTGACAAAGCATATACGTTCATTACGATGAAAAGTCATGACAAAACATGTACGAAGAAGTCATGACAAAACATATACGCTCATTACGATGAAAAAGTCATGACAAAACATGTACGATGAAATCATGACAAAGCATATACGATGAAGTTTTGACAAATCATTTACGTTCATGTTTGACAAAACATTTACGATGAAGTCATGACAAAACATATACGAAGAAATCATGACAAAACATGTACGATGAAATCATGACAAAACATATACGATGAAGTTTCGACAAAACATGTACGATGAAATCATGACAAAACATATACGACGAAGTTTTGACAAAACATATACGACGAAGTTTTGACAAAGCATATACGAAGAAGAAGTCATGACAAAACATATACGAAGAAATCATGACAAAACATATACGAAGAAATCATGACAAAACATATACGATGAAATCATGACAAAACATATACGCTCATTACGATGAAGAAATCATGAAAATTCATGAGGTGAGAAAAGAGGTGAGAAAAGAGGTGAGATCTCACCTCTTCACCTAAAATATATTTTTGTCTGATTTACGTTCATTACGATGAAGAAGTCATGACAAAGCATATACGATGAAATCATGACAAAGCATTTACACTCATTACGATGAAGAAGTTTCGACAAATCATTTACGTTCATGTTTGACAAAACATATACGATGAAGTCATGACAAAGCATATACGTTCATGTTTGACAAAGCATATACGTTCATTACGATGAAGAAGTCATGACAAAACATGTACGAAGAAGTCATGACAAAACATATACGATGAAGTTTCGACAAATCATTTACGTTCATGTTTGACAAAGCATATACGTTCATTACGATGAAGAAGTTTCGACAAATCATTTACGTTCATGTTTGACAAAGCATATACGATGAAGTTTCGACAAATCATTTACGTTCATGTTTGACAAAGCATATACGTTCATTACGATGAAGAAGTCATGACAAAGCATTTACACTCATTACGATGAAGAAGTCATGACAAAGCATATACGATGAAGTTTCGACAAATCATTTACGTTCATGTTTGACAAAGCATATACGTTCATTACGATGAAGAAGTCATGACAAAGCATATACGATGAAATCATGACAAAGCATTTACACTCATTACGATGAAGAAGTTTCGACAAATCATTTACGTTCATGTTTGACAAAACATATACGATGAAGTCATGACAAAGCATATACGTTCATGTTTGACAAAGCATATACGTTCATTACGATGAAGAAGTCATGACAAAACATGTACGAAGAAGTCATGACAAAACATATACGATGAAGTTTCGACAAATCATTTACGTTCATGTTTGACAAAGCATATACGTTCATTACGATGAAGAAGTTTCGACAAATCATTTACGTTCATGTTTTGACAAAGCATATACGATGAAGTTTCGACAAATCATTTACGTTCATGTTTGACAAAGCATATACGTTCATTACGATGAAGAAGTCATGACAAAGCATTTACACTCATTACGATGAAGAAGTCATGACAAAGCATATACGATGAAGTTTCGACAAATCATTTACGTTCATGTTTGACAAAGCATATACTTCATTACGATGAAGAAGTCATGACAAAGCATTTACACTCATTACGATGAAGAAGTTTCGACAAATCATTTACGTTCATGTTTGACAAAGCATATACGATGAAGTTTCGACAAATCATTTACGTTCATGTTTGACAAAGCATATACGTTCATTACGATGAAGAAGTTTCGACAAATCATTTACGTTCATGTTTGACAAAGCATATACGATGAAGTTTCGACAAATCATTTACGTTCATGTTGACAAAGCATATACGTTCATTACGATGAAGAAGTCATGACAAAACATGTACGAAGAAGTCATGACAAAACATATACGCTCATTACGATGAAAAAGTCATGACAAAACATGTACGATGAAATCATGAAAAGCATATACGATGAAGTTTGACAAATCATTTACGTTCATGTTTGACAAAACATTTACGATGAAGTCATGACAAAACATATACGAAGAAATCATGACAAAACATGTACGATGAAATCATGACAAAACATATACGATGAAGTTTCGACAAAACATGTACGATGAAATCATGACAAAACATATACGATGAAGTTTCGACAAAACATATACGACGAAGTTTTGACAAAGCATATACGAAGAAGAAGTCATGACAAAACATATACGAAGAAATCATGACAAAACATATACGAAGAAATCATGACAAAACATATACGAAGAAATCATGACAAAACATATACGCTCATTACGATGAAGAAATCATGAAAATTCATGAGGTGAGAAAAGAGGTGAGAAAAGAGGTGAGATCTCACCTCTTCACCTAAAATATATTTTTGTCTGATTTACGTTCATTACGATGAAGAAGTCATGACAAAGCATATACGATGAAATCATGACAAAGCATTTACACTCATTACGATGAAGAAGTTTCGACAAATCATTTACGTTCATGTTTGACAAAACATATACGATGAAAGTCATGACAAAGCATATACGTTCATGTTTGACAAAGCATATACGTTCATTACGATGAAGAAGTCATGACAAAACATGTACGAAGAAGTCATGACAAAACATATACGATGAAGTTTCGACAAATCATTTACGTTCATGTTTGGCAAAGCATATACGTTCATTACGATGAAGAAGTTTCGACAAATCATTTACGTTCATGTTTGACAAAGCATATACGATGAAGTTTCGACAAATCATTTACGTTCATGTTTTGACAAAGCATATACGTTCATTACGATGAATGAAGTGCGACAAAGCATTTACACTCATTACGATGAAGAAGTCATGACAAAGCATATACGATGAAGTTTCGACAAATCATTTACGTATCATGTTTGACAAAAGCATATACGTTCATTACGATGAAGAAGTCATGACAAAGCATACCTCATGAAATCATGACAAAGCATACAATATACGATGAAAGTTTCGACAAATCATTTACGTTCATGTTTGACAAAGCATATACGATGAAAGAAGTCATGACAAAGCATATACGTTCATGTTTGACAAAGCATTTACACTCATTACGATGAAGAAGTTTCGACAAATCATTTACGTCATGACAAAACATATACGATGAAGTTCGACAAAAATATACGTTCATGTTTGACAAAGCATATACGTTCATTACGATGAAGAAGTTGACAAAACATTTACGAAGAAGTCATGACAAAACATATACGATGAAGTTTCGACAAATCATTTACGTTCATGTTTGACAAAGCATATACGTTCATTACGATGAAGAAGTTTCGACAAATCATTTACGTCATTACGATGTTGACAAAGCATATACGATGAAGTTTCGACAAATCATTTACGTTCATGTTTGACAAGCATATACGTTCATTACGATGAAGAAGTCATGACAAAGCATTTACACTCATTACGATGAAGAAGTTTGACAAATCATTTACGTTCATGTTTGACAAAGCATATACGATGTTTCGACAAAGCATTACGTTCATGTTATGACAAAGCATTTACGTCATTACGATGAAGAAGTTTCGACAAATCATTTACGTTCATGTTTGACAAAGCATATACGATGAAGTTTCGACAAATCATTTACGTTCATGTTTGACAAAGCATATACGTTCATTACGATGAAGAAGTTTCGACAAAACATGTTACGAAGAAAGTCATGATCAAAACATATACGCTATTAACGATGAAAAAGTCATGACAAAACATGTACGATGAAATCATGACAAAAGCATATACGATGAAAGTCATGACAAATGCATTCACGTTACATGTTTTGACAAAACATTTACGATGAAGTCATGACAAAACATATACGAAGAAATCATGACAAAACATGTACGATGAAATCATGACAAAACATATACGATGAAGTTTCGACAAAACATGTACGATGAAATCATGACAAAACATATACGATGAAGTTTCGACAAAACATATACGACGAAGTTTTGACAAAGCATATACGAAGAAGAAGTCATGACAAAACATATACGAAGAAATCATGACAAAACATATACGAAGAAATCATGACAAAACATATACGAAGAAATCATGACAAAACATATACGCTCATTACGATGAAGAAATCATGAAAATTCATGAGGTGAGAAAAAGAGGTGAGATCTCACCTCTTCACCTAAAATATATATTTTGTCTGATTTACGTTCATTACGATGAAGAAGTCATGACAAAGCATATACGATGAAATCATGACAAAGCATTTACACTCATTACGATGAAGAAGTTTCGACAAATCATTTACGTTCATGTTTGACAAAACATATACGATGAAGTCATGACAAAGCATATACGTTCATGTTTGACAAAGCATATACGTTCATTACGATGAAGAAGTCATGACAAAGCATATACACTCATTACGATGAAGAAATCATGACAAAGCATATACGTTCATTACGATGAGAAGTCATGACAAAACATGTACGAAGAAGTCATGACAAAACATATACGATGAAGTTTCGACAAATCATTTACGTTCATGTTTGACAAAGCATATACGTTCATTACGATGAACAAGTCATGACAAAGCATATACGATGAAGTTTCGACAAATCATTTACGTTCATGTTTGACAAAGCATATACGTTCATTACGATGAAGAAGTCATGACAAAGCATATACACTCATTACGATGAAGAAATCATGAAAATTCAATGAGGTGAGAAAAGAGGTGAGATCTCACCTCTTCACCTAAACATTATTTTTGGGTCATTTACGCTCATTACGATGAAATCATGACAAAACATATACGAAGAAGTCATGACAAAACATATACGAAGAAATCTTGACAAAACATTTACGTAAACATTTATTTCCTGTGTTGTTGTCAAAATGTCATGTTGTCACATTTTTTCAGAGAAGTTAAATAACCTGGTGACATGGTGACATAGTGACACCTTCAGTTCTTCAAAAATAATTCATAAATGCCTTCCTCCTGTGTTGTTGTCAAAATGTCATGTTGTCACATTTTTTCAGAGAAGTTAAATAACCTGGTGACATGGTGACATAGTGACACCTTCAGTTCTTCAAAAATAATTAATTATTGAATAACCTGAAAACATGAACGTAAACATTATTTTTGGATCATTTACGCTCATTACGATGAAGTCATGACAAAACATTTACGATAAAATCATGACAAAACATATACGATGAAATCATGACAAAACATTTACGTTCATTACGATGAGGTCATGACAAAGCATATACGATGAAACTTGACAAAACATATACGATAAAATATATTTCCTGCTGTGTTGTCTAAATGTCATGTTGTCAGTAATTTTAAGAGAAGTTAATTAACCTGGTGACATGGTGACGTAGTGACACCTAAAAACCATCTACCCTAAACATTATTTTTGGGTCATTTACACTCATTACGATGAAGTCATGACAAAACATATACGTTTAGTTTCGATGAAGTCATGACAAATCATTTACGTTCATGTTTGACAAAGCATATACGTTCATTACGATGAAGAAGTTTTGACAAATCATTTACGTTCATGTTTGACAAAGCATATACGATGAAGTTTCGACAAATCATTTACGTTCATGTTTGACAAAGCATATACGTTCATTACGATGAAGAAGTCATGACAAAGCATTTACACTCATTACGATGAAGAAGTCATGACAAAGCATATACGATGAAGTTTCGACAAATCATTTACGTTCATGTTTGACAAAGCATATACGTTCATTACGATGAAGAAGTCATGACAAAGCATTTACACTCATTACGATGAAGAAGTTTCGACAAATCATTTACGTTCATGTTTGACAAAGCATATACGATGAAGTTTCGAACAAATCATTTACGTTCATGTTTGACAAAGCATATACGTTCATTACGATGAAGAAGTTTCGACAAATCATTTACGTTCATGTTTGACAAAGCATATACGATGAAGTTTCGACAAATCATTTACGTTCATGTTTGACAAAGCATATACGTTCATTACGATGAAGAAGTCATGACAAAACATGTACGATGAAGTCATGACAAAACATATACGCTCATTACGATGAAAAAGTCATGACAAAAACATGTACGATGAAATCATGACAAAGCATATACGATGAAGTTTTGACAAATCATTTACGTTCATGTTTGACAAAACATTTACGATGAAGTCATGACAAAACATATACGAAGAAATCATGACAAAACATGTACGATGAAAATCATTGACAAAACATATACGATGAAGTTTCGACAAAACATGTACGATGAAATCATGACAAAACATATACGACGAAGTTTTGACAAAGCATATACGAAGAAGAAGTCATGACAAAACATATACGAAGAAATCATGACAAAACATATACGAAGAAATCATGACAAAACATATACGAAGAAATCATGACAAAACATATACGATGAAATCATGACAAAACATATACGATGAAATCATGACAAAACATATACGCTCATTACGATGAAGAAATCATGAAAATTCATGAGGTGAGAAAAGAGGTGAGAAAAGAGGTGAGATCTCACCTCTTCACCTAAAATATATTTTTGTCTGATTTACGTTCATTACGATGAAGAAGTCATGACAAAGCATATACGATGAAATCATGACAAAGCATTTACACTCATTACGATGAAGAAGTTTCGACAAATCATTTACGTTCATGTTTGACAAAACATATACGATGAAGTCATGACAAAGCATATACGTTCATGTTTGACAAAGCATATACGATGAAGTTTCGACAAATCATTTACGTTCATGTTTGACAAAGCATATACGTTCATTACGATGAAGAAGTCATGACAAAACATGTACGAAGAAGTCATGACAAAACATATACGCTCATTACGATGAAAAAGTCATGACAAAACATGTACGATGAAATCATGACAAAGCATATACGATGAAGTTTTGACAAATCATTTACGTTCATGTTTGACAAAGCATATACGTTCATTACGATGAAGAAGTCATGACAAAACATGTACGATGAAGTCATGACAAAACATATACGCTCATTACGATGAAAAAGTCATGACAAAACATGTACGATGAAATCATGACAAAGCATATACGATGAAGTTTTGACAAATCATTTACGTTCATGTTTGACAAAACATTTACGATGAAGTCATGACAAAACATATACGAAGAAATCATGACAAAACATGTACGATGAAATCATGACAAAACATATACGATGAAGTTTCGACAAAACATGTACGATGAAATCATGACAAAACATATACGACGAAGTTTTGACAAAACATATACGACGAAGTTTTGACAAAGCATATACGAAGAAGAAGTCATGACAAAACATATACGAAGAAATCATGACAAAACATATACGAAGAAATCATGACAAAACATATACGATGAAATCATGACAAAACATATACGATGAAATCATGACAAAACATATACGCTCATTACGATGAAGAAATCATGAAAATTCATGAGGTGAGAAAAGAGGTGAGAAAAGAGGTGAGATCTCACCTCTTCACCTAAAATATATTTTTGTCTGATTTACGTTCATTACGATGAAGAAGTCATGACAAAGCATATACGATGAAATCATGACAAAGCATTTACACTCATTACGATGAAGAAGTTTCGACAAATCATTTACGTCATGTTTGACAAAACATATACGATGAAGTCATGACAAAGCATATACGTTCATGTTTGACAAAGCATATACGATGAAGTTTCGACAAATCATTTACGTTCAGTTTGACAAAGCATATACGTTCATTACGATGAAGAAGTCATGACAAAACATGTACGAAGAAGTCATGACAAAAACATATACGCTCATTACGATGAAAAAGTCATGACAAAACATGTACGATGAAATCATGACAAAGCATATACGATGAAGTTTTGACAAATCATTTACGTTCATGTTTGACAAAGCATATACGTTCATTACGATGAAGAAGTCATGACAAAACATGTACGATGAAGTCATGACAAAACATATACGCTCATTACGATGAAAAAGTCATGACAAAACATGTACGATGAAATCATGACAAAGCATATACGATGAAGTTTTGACAAATCATTTACGTTCATGTTTGACAAAACATTTACGATGAAGTCATGACAAAACATATACGAAGAAATCATGACAAAACATGTACGATGAAATCATGACAAAACATATACGATGAAGTTTCGACAAAACATGTACGATGAAATCATGACAAAACATATACGACGAAGTTTTGACAAAACATATACGACGAAGTTTTGACAAAGCATATACGAAGAAGAAGTCATGACAAAACATATACGAAGAAATCATGACAAAACATATACGAAGAAATCATGACAAAACATATACGATGAAATCATGACAAAACATATACGATGAAATCATGACAAAACATATACGCTCATTACGATGAAGAAATCATGAAAATTCATGAGGTGAGAAAAGAGGTGAGAAAAGAGGTGAGATCTCACCTCTTCACCTAAAATATATTTTTGTCTGATTTACGTTCATTACGATGAAGAAGTCATGACAAAGCATATACGATGAAATCATGACAAAGCATTTACACTCATTACGATGAAGAAGTTTCGACAAATCATTTACGTTCATGTTTGACAAAACATATACGATGAAGTCATGACAAAGCATATACGTTCATGTTTGACAAAGCATATACGATGAAGTTTCGACAAATCATTTACGTTCATGTTTGACAAAGCATATACGTTCATTACGATGAAGAAGTCATGAGAAAACATGTACGAAGAAGTCATGACAAAACATATACGCTCATTACGATGAAAAAGTCATGACAAAACATGTACGATGAAATCATGACAAAACATATACGAAGAAATCATGACAAAACATGTACGATGAAATCATGACAAAACATATACGATGAAGTTTCGACAACACATGTACGATGAAGTCATGACAAAACATATACGATGAAGTTTCGACAAAACATATACGACGAAGCTTTGACAAAGCATATACGACGAAGTTTTGACAAAGCATATACGAAGAAGAAGTCATGACAAAACATATACGATGAAATCATGACAAAACATATACGCTCATTACGATGAAGAAATCATGAAAATTCATGAGGTGAGAAAAGAGGTGAGAAAAGAGGTGAGATCTCACCTCTTCACCTAAAATATATTTTTGTCTGATTTACGTTCATTACGATGAAGAAGTCATGACAAAGCATATACGATGAAATCATGACAAAGCATTTACACTCATTACGATGAAGAAGTTTCGACAAATCATTTACGTTCATGTTTGACAAAACATATACGATGAAGTCATGACAAAGCATATACGTTCATGTTTGACAAAGCATATACGTTCATTACGATGAAGAAGTCATGACAAAGCATATACACTCATTACGATGAAGAAATCATGACAAAGCATATACGTTCATTACGATGAAGAAGTCATGACAAAACATGTACGAAGAAGTCATGACAAAACATATACGATGAAGTTTCGACAAATCATTTACGTTCATGTTTGACAAAGCATATACGTTCATTACGATGAAGAAGTCATGACAAAGCATATACGATGAAGTTTCGACAAATCATTTACGTTCATGTTTGACAAAGCATATACGTTCATTACGATGAAGAAGTCATGACAAAGCATATACACTCATTACGATGAAGAAATCATGAAAATTCAATGAGGTGAGAAAAGAGGTGAGAAAAGAGGTGAGATCTCACCTCTTCACCTAAACATTATTTTTGGGTCATTTACGCTCATTACGATGAAATCATGACAAAACATATACGAAGAAGTCATGACAAAACATATACGAAGAAATCTTGACAAAACATTTACGTAAACATTTATTTCCTGTGTTGTTGTCAAAATGTCATGTTGTCACATTTTTTCAGAGAAGTTAAATAACCTGGTGACATGGTGACATAGTGACACCTTCAGTTCTTCAAAAATAATTAATTATTGAATAACCTGAAAACATGAACGTAAACATTATTTTTGGATCATTTACGCTCATTACGATGAAGTCATGACAAAACATTTACGATAAAATCATGACAAAACATATACGATGAAATCATGACAAAACATTTACGTTCATTACGATGAGGTCATGACAAAGCATATACGATGAAACTTGACAAAACATATACGATAAAATATATTTCCTGCTGTGTTGTCTAAATGTCATGTTGTCAGTAATTTTAAGAGAAGTTAATTAACCTGGTGACATGGTGACGTAGTGACACCTAAAAACCATCTACCCTAAACATTATTTTTGGGTCATTTACACTCATTACGATGAAGTCATGACAAAACATATACGTTTAGTTTCGATGAAGTCATGACAAATCATTTACGTTCATGTTTGACAAAGCATATACGTTCATTACGATGAAGAAGTTTCGACAAATCATTTACGTTCATGTTTGACAAAGCATATACGATGAAGTTTCGACAAATCATTTACGTTCATGTTTGACAAAGCATATACGTTCATTACGATGAAGAAGTCATGACAAAGCATTTACACTCATTACGATGAAGAAGTCATGACAAAGCATATACGATGAAGTTTCGACAAATCATTTACGTTCATGTTTGACAAAGCATATACGTTCATTACGATGAAGAAGTCATGACAAAGCATTTACACTCATTACGATGAAGAAGTTTCGACAAATCATTTACGTTCATGTTTGACAAAGCATATACGATGAAGTTTCGACAAATCATTTACGTTCATGTTTGACAAAGCATATACGTTCATTACGATGAAGAAGTTTCGACAAATCATTTACGTTCATGTTTGACAAAGCATATACGATGAAGTCATGACAAAGCATATACGTTCATGTTTGACAAATCATTTACGTTCATGTTTGACAAAGCATATACGTTCATTACGATGAAGAAGTCATGACAAAACATGTACGATGAAGTCATGACAAAACATATACGCTCATTACGATGAAAAAGTCATGACAAAACATGTACGATGAAATCATGACAAAGCATATACGATGAAGTTTTGACAAATCATTTACGTTCATGTTTGACAAAACATATACGAAGAAATCATGACAAAACATGTACGATGAAATCATGACAAAACATATACGATGAAGTTTCGACAAAACATGTACGATGAAATCATGACAAAACATATACGACGAAGTTTTGACAAAACATATACGACGAAGTTTTGACAAAGCATATACGAAGAAGAAGTCATGACAAAACATATACGAAGAAATCATGACAAAACATATACGAAGAAATCATGACAAAACATATACGAAGAAATCATGACAAAACATATACGATGAAATCATGACAAAACATATACGCTCATTACGATGAAGAAATCATGAAAATTCATGAGGTGAGAAAAGAGGTGAGAAAAGAGGTGAGATCTCACCTCTTCACCTAAAATATATTTTTGTCTGATTTACGTTCATTACGATGAAGAAGTCATGACAAAGCATATACGATGAAATCATGACAAAGCATTTACACTCATTACGATGAAGAAGTTTCGACAAATCATTTACGTTCATGTTTGACAAAACATATACGATGAAGTCATGACAAAGCATATACGTTCATGTTTGACAAAGCATATACGATGAAGTTTCGACAAATCATTTACGTTCATGTTTGACAAAGCATATACGTTCATTACGATGAAGAAGTCATGACAAAGCATTTACACTCATTACGATGAAGAAGTCATGACAAAGCATATACGATGAAGTTTCGACAAATCATTTACGTTCATGTTTGACAAAGCATATACGTTCATTACGATGAAGAAGTCATGACAAAGCATTTACACTCATTACGATGAAGAAGTTTCGACAAATCATTTACGTTCATGTTTGACAAAGCATATACGATGAAGTTTCGACAAATCATTTACGTTTATGTTTGACAAAGCATATACGTTCATTACGATGAAGAAGTTTCGACAAATCATTTACGTTCATGTTTGACAAAGCATATACGTTCATTACGATGAAGAAGTCATGACAAAACATGTACGAAGAAGTCATGACAAAACATATACGCTCATTACGATGAAAAAGTCATGACAAAACATGTACGATGAAATCATGACAAAGCATATACGATGAAGTTTTGACAAATCATTTACGTTCATGTTTGACAAAACATTTACGATGAAGTCATGACAAAACATATACGAAGAAATCATGACAAAACATGTACGATGAAATCATGACAAAACATATACGATGAAGTTTCGACAAAACATGTACGATGAAATCATGACAAAACATATACGACGAAGTTTTGACAAAACATATACGACGAAGTTTTGACAAAGCATATACGAAGAAGAAGTCATGACAAAACATATACGAAGAAATCATGACAAAACATATACGATGAAGTTTCGACAAAACATATACGACGAAGTTTTGACAAAGCATATACGAAGAAGAAGTCATGACAAAACATATACGAAGAAATCATGACAAAACATATACGAAGAAATCATGACAAAACATATACGATGAAATCATGACAAAACATATACGCTCATTACGATGAAGAAATCATGAAAATTCATGAGGTGAGAAAAGAGGTGAGATCTCACCTCTTCACCTAAAATATATTTTTGTCTGATTTACGTTCATTACGATGAAGAAGTCATGACAAAGCATATACGATGAAATCATGACAAAACATATACGAAGAAGTCATGACAAAACATATACGAAGAAATCTTGACAAAACATTTACGTAAACATTTATTTCCTGTGTTGTTGTCAAAATGTCATGTTGTCACATTTTTTCAGAGAAGTTAAATAACCGGTGACATGGTGACATAGTGACACCTTCAGTTCTTCAAAAATAATTCATAAATGCCTTCCTCCTGTGTTGTTGTCAAAATGTCATGTTGTCACATTTTTTCAGAGAAGTTAAATAACCTGGTGACATGGTGACATAGTGACACCTTCAGTTCTTCAAAAATAATTAATTATTGAATAACCTGAAAACATGAACGTAAACATTATTTTTGGATCATTTACGCTCATTACGATGAAGTCATGACAAAACATTTACGATAAAATCATGACAAAACATATACGATGAAATCATGACAAAACATTTACGTTCATTACGATGAGGTCATGACAAAGCATATACGATGAAACTTGACAAAACATATACGATAAAATATATTTCCTGCTGTGTTGTCTAAATGTCATGTTGTCAGTAATTTTAAGAGAAGTTAATTAACCTGGTGACATGGTGACGTAGTGACACCTAAAAACCATCTACCCTAAACATTATTTTTGGGTCATTTACACTCATTACGATGAAGTCATGACAAAACATATACGTTTAGTTTCGATGAAGTCATGACAAAACATTTACGATGAAATCATGACAAAGCATATACGCTGAAGTTTTGACAAAGCATATACGAAGAAGTTTTGACAAAGCATATACGATGAAATCCTCCATGTTAGAAAACATGTTAGAAAAGGTGTTAGATCTAACATTCTAACATAAACATTATTTTTGGGTCATTTACACTCATTACGATGAAGTTTTGACAAAGCATATACGTTTAGTTTCGATGAAATCATGACAAAGCATTTACGTTCATGTTTGACAAAGCATTTACGTTCATTACGATGAAGTTTTGACAAAGCATTTACGAAGAAGTCTTGACAAAGCATTTACGATGAAGTTTTGACAAAACATTTACGATGAAGTTTTGACAAATCATTTACGTTCATTACGATGAAATCATGACAAAACATTTACGTCATGTTTGACAAAGCATTTACGATGAAGTTTCGACAAATCATTTACGTTCATGTTTGACAAAACATTTACGATGAAGTCATGACAAAACATATACGAAGAAATCATGACAAAACATGTACGATGAAATCATGACAAAACATATACGATGAAATCATGACAAAACATATACGACGAAGTTTTGACAAATCATTTACGTTCATGTTTGACAAAGCATATACGATGAAGTTTCGACAAATCATTTACGTTCATGTTTGACAAAGCATATACGTTCATTACGATGAAGAAGTCATGACAAAGCATTTACACTCATTACGATGAAGAAGTTTCGACAAATCATTTACGTTCATGTTTGACAAAGCATATACGATGAAGTTTCGACAAATCATTTACGTTCATGTTTGACAAAGCATATACGTTCATTACGATGAAGAAGTCATGACAAAACATGTACGTAGAAGTCATGACAAAACATATACGATGAAGTTTCGACAAATCATTTACGTTCATGTACAAAGCATATACGTTCATTACGATGAAGAAGTCATGACAAAACATGTACGAAGAAGTCATGACAAAACATATACGCTCATTACGATGAAAAAGTCATGACAAAACATGTACGATGAAATCATGACAAAGCATATACGATGAAGTTTTGACAAATCATTTACGTTCATGTTTGACAAAGCATATACGATGAAGTTTCGACAAATCATTTACGTTGATGTTTGACAAAGCATATACGTTCATTACGATGAAGAAGTTTCGACAAATCATTTACGTTCATGTTTGACAAAGCATATACGATGAAGTTTCGACAAATCATTTACGTTCATGTTTGACAAAGCATATACGTTCATTACGATGAAGAAGTCATGACAAAACATGTACGAAGAAGTCATGACATAACATATACGATGAAGTTTCGACAAATCATTTACGTTCATGTTTGACAAAGCATATACGTTCATTACGATGAAGAAGTCATGACAAAACATGTACGAAGAAGTCATGACAAAACATATACGATGAAGTTTCGACAAATCATTTACGTTCATGTTTGACAAAGCATATACGATGAAGTTTCGACAAATCATTTACGTTGATGTTTGACAAAGCATATACGTTCATTACGATGAAGAAGTTTCGACAAATCATTTACGTTCATGTTTGACAAAGCATATACGATGAAGTTTCGACAAATCATTTACGTTCATGTTTGACAAAGCATATACGTTCATTACGATGAAGAAGTCATGACAAAACATGTACGAAGAAGTCATGACAAAACATATACGATGAAGTTTCGACAAATCATTTACGTTCATGTTTGACAAAGCATATACGTTCATTACGATGAAGAAGTCATGACAAAACATGTACGAAGAAGTCATGACAAAACATATACGATGAAGTTTCGACAAATCATTTACGTTCATGTTTGACAAAGCATATACGTTCATTACGATGAAGAAGTTTCGACAAATCATTTACGTTCATGTTTGACAAAGCATATACGATGAAGTTTCGACAAATCATTTACGTTCATGTTTGACAAAGCATATACGTTCATTACGATGAAGAAGTCATGACAAAACATGTACGAAGAAGTCATGACAAAACATATACGATGAAGTTTCGACAAATCATTTACGTTCATGTTTGACAAAGCATATACGTTCATTACGATGAAGAAGTCATGACAAAGCATATACGTTCATGTTTGACAAAGCATATACGATGAAGTTTCGACAAATCATTTACGTTGATGTTTGACAAAGCATATACGTTCATTACGATGAAGAAGTTTCGACAAATCATTTACGTTCATGTTTGACAAAGCATATACGATGAAGTTTCGACAAATCATTTACGTTGATGTTTGACAAAGCATATACGTTCATTACGATGAAGAAGTTTCGACAAATCATTTACGTTCATGTTTGACAAAGCATATACGATGAAGTTTCGACAAATCATTTACGTTCATGTTTGACAAAGCATATACGTTCATTACGATGAAGAAGTCATGACAAAACATGTACGAAGAAGTCATGACAAAACATATACGATGAAGTTTCGACAAATCATTTACGTTCATGTTTGACATAGCATATACGTTCATGACGATGAAGAAGTCATGACAAAGCATATACGATGAAGTTTCGACAAATCATTTACGTTCATGTTTGACAAAGCATATACGTTCATTACGATGAAGAAGTCATGACAAAGCATTTACACTCATTACGATGAAGAAGTTTCGACAAATCATTTACGTTCATGTTTGACAAAGCATATACGATGAAGTTTCGACAAATCATTTACGTTCATGTTTGACAAAGCATATACGTTCATTACGATGAAGAAGTTTCGACAAATCATTTACGTTCATGTTTGACAAAGCATATACGATGAAGTTTCGACAAATCATTTACGTTCATGTTTGACAAAGCATATACGTTCATTACGATGAAGAAGTCATGACAAAACATGTACGAAGAAGTCATGACAAAGCATATACGATGAAGTTTCGACAAATCATTTACGTTCATGTTTGACAAAGCATATACGTTCATTACGATGAAGAAGTCATGACAAAACATGTACGAAGAAGTCATGACAAAACATATACGCTCATTACGATGAAAAAGTCATGACAAAACATGTACGATGAAATCATGACAAAGCATATACGATGAAGTTTTGACAAATCATTTACGTTCATGTTTGACAAAACATTTACGATGAAATCATGACAAAACATGTACGATGAAATCATGACAAAACATATACGATGAAGTTTCGACAAAACATGTACGATGAAATCATGACAAAACATATACGATGAAGTTTCGACAAAACATGTACGATGAAATCATGACAAAACATATACGATGAAGTTTCGACAAAACATATACGACGAAGTTTTGACAAAGCATATACGAAGAAGAAGTCATGACAAAACATATACGAAGAAATCATGACAAAACATATACGAAGAAATCATGACAAAACATATACGATGAAATCATGACAAAACATATACGCTCATTACGATGAAGAAATCATGAAAATTCATGAGGTGAGAAAAGAGGTGAGAAAAGAGGTGAGATCTCACCTCTTCACCTAAAATATATTTTTGTCTGATTTACGTTCATTACGATGAAGAAGTCATGACAAAGCATATACGATGAAATCATGACAAAGCATTTACACTCATTACGATGAAGAAGTTTCGACAAATCATTTACGTTCATGTTTGACAAAACATATACGATGAAGTCATGACAAAGCATATACGTTCATGTTTGACAAAGCATATACGATGAAGTTTCGACAAATCATTTACGTTCATGTTTGACAAAGCATATACGTTCATTACGATGAAGAAGTCATGACAAAACATGTACGAAGAAGTCATGACAAAGCATTTACACTCATTACGATGAAGAAGTTTCGACAAATCATTTACGTTCATGTTTGACAAAACATATACGATGAAGTCATGACAAAGCATATACGTTCATGTTTGACAAAGCATATACGTTCATTACGATGAAGAAGTTTCGACAAATCATTTACGTTCATGTTTGACAAAGCATATACGTTCATTACGATGAAGAAGTTTCGACAAATCATTTACGTTCATGTTTGACAAAGCATATACGATGAAGTTTCGACAAATCATTTACGTTCATGTTTGACAAAGCATATACGTTCATTACGATGAAGAAGTCATGACAAAGCATTTACACTCATTACGATGAAGAAGTCATGACAAAACATATACGATGAAGTTTCGACAAATCATTTACGTTCATGTTTGACAAAGCATATACGTTCATTACGATGAAGAAGTCATGACAAAGCATATACGTTCATGTTTGACAAAGCATATACGATGAAGTTTCGACAAATCATTTACGTTCATGTTTGACAAAGCATATACGTTCATTACGATGAAGAAGTCATGACAAAACATGTACGAAGAAGTCATGACAAAACATATACGCTCATTACGATGAAAAAGTCATGACAAAACATGTACGATGAAATCATGACAAAGCATATACGATGAAGTTTTGACAAATCATTTACGTTCATGTTTGACAAAACATTTACGATGAAATCATGACAAAACATGTACGATGAAATCATGACAAAACATATACGATGAAGTTTCGACAAAACATGTACGATGAAATCATGACAAAACATATACGATGAAGTTTCGACAAAACATGTACGATGAAATCATGACAAAACATATACGATGAAGTTTCGACAAAACATGTACGATGAAATCATGACAAAGCATTTACACTCATTACGATGAAGAAGTTTCGACAAATCATTTACGTTCATGTTTGACAAAACATATACGATGAAGTCATGACAAAGCATATACGTTCATGTTTGACAAAGCATATACGATGAAGTTTCGACAAATCATTTACGTTCATGTTTGACAAAGCATATACGTTCATTACGATGAAGAAGTCATGACAAAACATGTACGAAGAAGTCATGACAAAACATATACGCTCATTACGATGAAAAAGTCATGACAAAACATGTACGATGAAATCATGACAAAGCATATACGATGAAGTTTTGACAAATCATTACGTTCATGTTTGACAAAGCATATACGATGAAGTTTCGACAAAATCATTTACGTTCATGTTTGACAAAGCATATACGATGAAGTTTCGACAAATCATTTACGTTCATGTTTGACAAAGCATATACGTTCATTACGATGAAGAAGTTTCGACAAATCATTTACGTTCATGTTTGACAAAGCATATACGATGAAGTTTCGACAAATCATTTACGTTCATGTTTGACAAAGCATATACTTCATTACGATGAAGAAGTCATGACAAAACATGTACGAAGAAGTCATGACAAAACATATACGCTCATTACGATGAAAACAGGAAGAGAGATTAAACTTTAGAAAAACATACTGTGGCAAGTTTTAACTCCTCAATAGAGAATAT
>NW_026529102.1:0-5207 GCF_026262505.1 Trichomonas vaginalis G3 | reverse complement strand
TTCCTTTCCAATTCCTTGTGCAGCATCTTTGACTAAATCAGCACCCCATGCACCAAATTGTCTCACAGGAGCCGCTATTGATGGTGAAGGAGATGGAGATGGCGATGGAGTTGGTGATGGTGAAGGAGATGGAGATGGTGAAGGAGATGGAGTTGGCGATGGTGTTGCTGCTTTCGCCTTTCTATCAGCTTCTTCCTTAGCCTTTCTATCTGCTTCTTCTTTCGCCTTTCTATCTGCTTCTTCCTTAGCCTTACGAGCTTTTTCTTTCTTCTTAAGTTCCTCTAGTTCTTTACGTTCAGCTTCTTCTTTCGCCTTTCGTTCAGCTTCTTCCTTAGCCTTACGAGCTTTTTCTTTCTTCTTAAGCTCCTCTAGTTCTTTACGTTCAGCTTCTTCTTTCGCCTTTCGTTCAGCTTCTTCCTTAGCCTTACGAGCTTTTTCTTTCTTCTTAAGCTCCTCTAGTTCTTTACGTTCAGCTTCTTCTTTCGCCTTTCGTTCAGCTTCTTCCTTAGCCTTACGAGCTTTTTCTTCATAATATTTTGTATACTTATCATCAGCCCAATTACCAAGTGATTTGGCACCTGTTAGTATTCCATTTGCGGTTGATGTTGCTGTTCTTCCGAGCCATCCCCCTACCGCTGAAGCACCATTGCCAATAGCACTACCAGCATTTAAAATTCCACGACCAATCCATATCCCTGGTTTTGCCTTTGTATTAAGAGTAAGAAATTCTTCCTTCCTATCTTCAGGTGTAGGATTTGTAACAGTTCTTACAGTATCAACAACAGTGTCAACACTGGTTCCAATAGCACTACCAACAGCTGTTGCACCAGTTAGAATACCATGGGTAACTAAATCAGTAGCTCTTGAGACAACATTATCACTCGAGGCTTTCTCTGCTGGATAGTTTGATCCTTTGTAAGTTCCTGGACCACCTCTATTTGAAGCTTCTCCTTCAACTATTTTCTTCTCTTCTTGTGCTTGTTCTCTGGCAACACTCAATGCACGTTCTTGTCTTTGAATGTTGTCTTTCTTTAACATGTAACCACCAAGTGTCTGTGGTGGTGTGTTTTTATCTAGTGCAGCATCAATTGCAGCCTTTTCTTTTCGCTTTTCTTCGTCTAACCAATTTTGAATAGATTCTGCATCAGTTGGTTCAGCTGGAGTTGGAGACGGTGTTGGAGCTTTAGTTGGTGTTGGAGACGGTGTCGGAGCTTTAGTCGGAGTTGGAGATGGAGTAGGTGCTTTTGTAGGTGTCGGTGATGGAGTTGGAGATGGAGTTGGAGGTACTGTTGGTTCTGGAGTTGGTTCAACAGTCGGTGAAGGTGTTGGCGCCTTTGTGATTCTTGGAGTTGGCTCTGGTGTTCTAATAGGGGAAGCAGTTGGTGTATTAGCTCTTTTAAGAACCTGTGATCTTTCCGCTTGATTTGAATCAGATACTGGGTTAGTTGTACTAGGATGTGATACAGGAGTTATTTTTGGTGTAGGTGTTGGTTTATTTAATGTTATACCATGACTACTCGACATTGGTGGAGGACCTGCGTGAGCAGTTGGTGTCAGAGTTGGCGTTGGAGCTACTGTAGGAGTTGGCGTTGGAGCTACTGTTGGTTCAGGAGTGGGAGTTGGTGTTGGAGCTACTGTAGGAGTAGGTGTAGGAGTTGGTGTTGGAGTCGACATTTGTTTTAACCTCTCATTATACCAATTCTCCAAATAATAAGCCTCACCCATTAAGTTACTCTGTCTTTGTTTTATAGAAAATTCACCTAACAGTAATTCATCATGAATCATTTTCTGCAGCTTTGTCGTGTTTCTACTCCTTTATTAGAACACTCGATGTATTCGCCAATCCTCTATATTCCTTAATCATCTTATCTAGTTTGTTCATATTTGGTACTTCCTTTTTCTTCTCAGCGTTAATCTCATTAGATCGTTTCTCCAATTCTTCAACTACTTTGTAAAGCTTATTTATCTTGACATGTGATTCCTTTACTTCTCCAGTCCTTGGATCCTTAGGTTCCTTGTATTTAGCTAATTTCGTCTCTATATATCTTCGTTTAGCGTCATATCCAGGATCACTGGTTCGTAAAGGATGCGAAGGTGGACGAAAATAAGGTATGTAGAAATCTGGATCATCATTAATAGAAGAACGTGCTTTAAAGTTACGAACCGCGTCTGTAAAAGGGTCTCTACCACGTGCTGTATATGTTGATGTAATCAAAAAGCCTTCTCTTCTCATTGGGAAATTAATACGACCTTTTTGAACATATTCTTTCTCAAAGTATTGCCTAGCATTGTAATCAAAAGCAAGATCATTATATATATCGCGCAAAAAATCAAATGTATGCTGCTTGAACTTTTGATCGCTAATTATGGTACGAATTATCGGACGTTCATTCTCCCATTTCTTAACTCGTTCATCAATGAGTTTCCTCTCTTGTTCACTCATTTAAACCTCATAAAAATATATTATCTGCGTATAGTGCCACTAATAGCATTAATCCATGGCATGTCTGATAGTACACGTACTGACTGAACTAATGGCTTATGATTGTTCCAAATAGCTCCTCCAATGTATGCGTTATACTTATTGTTGTCAATAGTTTGTTGAGGTTGAACTATAGGTGTTTCAACAGGCTTGTCTCTACTGAAGTCACCACCAAGAGCTTTATTGAATGCTTTAAGATTCTTCGTTAATGCATTATCTTCACCTAATGTAGTTTTTGCAATTCTTTCACCAAGACTACCGATAACACCACCGACTTGACCAACTTGAGGGAAAAGTTTGTTAGCAATGTTAAATCCAGCACCTATTACAAGACCAGGATTTTTTTTCACCATACCCCATCCAGCTTTAACATAATCGCCAAAACCCATTTATTTCTTCTTAAAATAATGTCATCTTTTGTTGCTTAACTTCTTTAAAGTCCGTCTTTCCTGCAACTATATGAACTTCCATATATGAACGAGGTGTTGGTAGCTCTTTGTATTTGTTCCATAACTCTTCCCAATCTTCTGTTGCTCCTGACTGTTCAATCATTGACTGAAAGTCTCTCATAGAATAACCTTGAAAGATAACGAAGTCAGTGCATAGTCTCTTAATGTTTAAACATATATGTCTCCATGTTTGACACATGATGACAACAGTATAGTTATAATGTCTGACCTTAGTGATGAAGTTCGCTAATGGTGAACGTGGGTCATTCAATAAGTCATGACCACCATAATCGTCTAACACTAATAGAGAATTACTGGGATACTTTGTGAAAGGATATTTGTTCAACTTCTTTACAACATATATTGCAATCTTCTTATACTCAAACTTTCCATCAGGTTTCCTTAGTTGATGCTTTGTTAAGATGTGTTCCATCTCCTCTGAAATTTTTTCGAACTTACTTTGAACGAACTCAACAATAGCGTAATACTTTGCTTTCATCTTAACGTTCTTCATTAAATAAGGCATAAGTTCTTTATCATCCTTTTTCAGTACTGGTGCTTTAACTTGACTCATAAATGTCTTCGCTGTTTTATCCATTGTTCCTGATGTTGCTGAGATAACTATTGAGTCATAATATGGAGTATTAGTGAAGCGGTCTGTTATCATTATATGACGAATAACACCATATGTCTTACCTGAACCCATCTTACCGCAGTAGAAATAAACACCATTAGTACAAAATGGATAATCATCAGAAAATGGCATAATGAGTGCATTGTTTAGTTCTTTACTATTCTTACGTGCTCCATCATGAAGAATCTTATCTACTTGATTAATAACTTTCTCCATCTTTTAGTTACATATAAAATGTCTAAATATGATGGATTATACTATGAACATGTTATGAATGATGGCACGATAAGTGGTAATACAGTCTCATATAAATTACCGAGAGACTTCATTGAATATCCTGCGTCAAAAGCTCTTGAGATAAGAAAGATAAGTCTTGAGCATCCAGACTTTGAGTTTCTTGCTATTCCATTAGAAATGACAGATTCATCAAAATCAGTGAAAAAAAGGTTTGACATGAGATATTACATAAAACCCAACATGACTACACAGGAGTTGAATGAAGGTCTTATGGAAAAAATGACTGAGGCAAGTAGAGAATTTGTTGATTGTTACTATGATTCAAATGAAAATAAATTGAATGTATTAAGAAAAGGTACATCACCAATCATAACATTACCTTCATACAGTAGTATAGAAAAAAATGCCTTGAATTATAAATATGACATGTCCCTAGGAGATGTGTTGGATTTCATCACTGCGTTATTAGAAACCACTGAAACAGACACAACATCAAGAAAACCAGAGCTTGTTTGGGAAGATGACCATGGTAGAACATTCACGCAAAAAGTAATTCCATCGAAAGCAAAATTTTTAGACTTATGGGAAAAAAAATATATCTCGCGAATGCATGTATATTATAGTTTTACCATAGCAGATTTCACTGACGAAAATGATAAAGATAAAAAAACATATAAGTACTTTGATGAGCTTTTCATAACTATAGCGAATATCAGGTTTATCCTTGAGCGAAAGGGCAAACCAACATATAAATTTGTCGGTTATCAGATAAGAATAAATCCTCTCCTTGAGCCTTTAGTAACGTTGAGTAATATTGCTCATGATAACAAACAATTTATATGTAATGTGAATGAACAGCTTGTGCCACCAAAATTTTACGATATCACTGGTTATAAAGATGCACTCGTGTTTGAGTTTTATAAGCGCTTTTCATTCAAAAGAGTTGAAGAATCAACTGATGGTCAAAAAAAGGAATATTATGTAAAAGAACCATATGAAATTCCTAAAGACTCTAATATAATGGTTGAACTTATATTAGAGTCTGGTACTCAATCTCAACATAAATAGTTTACGTGACAGAAAATTTTTGACACGTAAAGTTTACATTTTAATGGAAGCGAACAACAAAGCTCCTGCTAGTGAATAAAGGTTAGTTTACATATGAACGTTTATTTTTACACATATATGCGTACATATGCGCGCCCGTATGGTGTCAGTTTTCTGTCACTTTTTTCATTGTGTCGGTGACTGTAGCTGTAGGCTACAGGCGACGCCAATGTATACTGTACTATCATACTTTATAACGTAAATAAGAACTTGACCTATTAAGAATGCCTGAGTTGTTTTTGACTAACAGTGTTTGATTTGTAAGATAAACTTACCTTTAGAAATACTCTGTAAGTTT
>NW_026529226.1:0-2716 GCF_026262505.1 Trichomonas vaginalis G3 | reverse complement strand
CTTCTTGGAATTGTGGTTGTAAGTTTATGAACCACCTATCCGGATTAGCTTTATGACCCCATCTCATTGTAGTTCCATAGTCTGCAGAAACAAAAGTAGGTTTGTTTCCATATTGGTTAGGTTCTGAATGAACTTTAAACAATGTTTCATTTCTATATGTTTTTTGGTGAAATTTAACCTTTTATTTTCACCGAGTTCAGCCAAAGATTGAACGTTATATGGTCGTAAGTAAAAAGGATTGTTGTATTTGCGTACACTTTCTTTCAGTTCTTCCATTCTATGCTGAATATTTTCATCTGATGTTGGAGTCTTTTGTATGTCGGCGAACATTTTTTCGATATTCTTCTACTATGTCAGCCGAATTTTTCTTAGACTCTTGGAAAGATTCCATATTCCCCGCATACACTTGTTGAGGGTCAAGATTTTTCGGCTGTTCCAAATCTTCATCTAGTTCTGTGAAGTTAGTTTCCAAAGGAGGGACTTGTTCGTTTCCTTCAGGCTCTTCTAGCTGTTGTTGCTGAACTATTTCTTCCATGTCTGGTTGTATCTGAACTTCTTCCTGTGGAGTTTCTTGTTACCTCATCTGCTGGCATTTCATATATTCCGAGACCGTTTTTAAAAAGTTCCCTATCTAAGTCATCCGGACTCATAAACCTTTCTTCTTTCGTTCCGTCTCTATTTTTTTACGCGTTTCATGAAGAGAGTTGAATTATCATTTAGCTCTGACACCAAATATCTCGGAGTAAATTCATCCATGTCATTTGGATGATATGCTATTAAATCATATCCCTTAGCGAGCTTGTATTTTCCAGGTTTGAAATTATATCCCATTTGGTGCTGAACCATAAAGCTAAATAGGTTCGGGTCAGTATTTCCTTCCTTGAACTTTCCAATAGCTTCTTTATATCTGTCACTAAAGTCAAGAGTATCTGGGTAACCATAATTTTTCCTTAAGCATTTTTTAAGAATTCTTGGTTTCCTTGTTCTCTACTTCTTTTATGTCCTTGCTCTGTTTGTGGTTGTTGCTGTGCAGTGTTTTGAACTGTTGGTTGTGGTGCAGTGTTTTTGAACTGTTGGTTGTGGTGTAGTGTTTTGAACTGTTGGTTGTGGTGCTGGATTTTGAACTGTTGGTTGCTGTGCTGGATTTTGAACTGTTGGTTTTGGTGCATGCCTGTGTCTGTGTCCATGTGACGATGTAAATGTTTTAGGTAGTCCTGGTGCAGGTGCTTCTCTTGGAGGGTTTGGTGGTATATAAGTTCCACTAGCTAGTATATAAGTTCCACCAGCTGGTATATAATTCCACCAGCTGGCACATAGTTCCATCTGCAGCATAATGTCCTACCTGACTTTTGTTCTTAAGAAAGCATTTACTAGGTCTGTTTTGGTCTGTTGTAACTCTTTTTCTTGACTTTCCACAACAGTTGCTCTAACGGCGTCATAGGCACTTTGAACTGCCTGTCTCGTTGCTGCATCTGTTATTTTCGTTCATATTTTGTGCTACTTCTCTTAACTCTTTGTCGAAACCTTCAGACTTCAGTTTCTTTCCAGATGAGAAGTCGTTCACTAGTTTCACCTTACTATGAAGAGCTTCGAAGGCGTTCTTAAAGTCAGCATTCATTAAAGCTTCATTTGAACTGTCTTCATCCGCTTGTATTTTTGTCCTTATTGACCCTATAAGTTGGGCTGCTTTAGCGTTGGCTTGGGCATCTAACCAGTCATTGTTAGCTTTTATATATTCTGCGCTTTTCATTGCCTTTTGCATGGCTTGCGTCGTTTATTTTTACTTTCTTGTGCTAAGTTTTCATACTGTACGGTTTGGTTTTGCAACTGTAAAAGTTTTTCTGCCTTTACATTTGCTTCAACTTCTTTTTTATACTCATCGCTATCCATATATGTCTTCAGGGCTTTTTGTTTTATTTCTTCATCTTTCAGTACTTTATATTGAGTAGTATGGTTTTTCAAATTTATAACATCTTGTTCCATTTTTGCTACTTCTGCTGCTTTTTCTGACACTTTTTTCGCATATTCCTCTGTACTTAGTTCTTTCAGTTGTTCTTCTTTTTCTTTTTCTCTACGTTTAACTCATTGAGTTTCTTTGTGTGTCTGTCATATTCTAGTTTCTTTTCGTTTTCACTTATTTGTTTTCTGTATGTCTATGTTTGACTTTTTTGACATCTGTTATTTGATTTTTGAGTGAACTCAAATTCATTTGACTTTTGAGGGTTATAAGCTGTTCCGTCTGCAGCTCCACCATAGCCTGCCATTTTCGCTAAAAGTGCCGCTCTTAAACCTCCACTCTGTGCACCAATAACTCGGTTTAAAAGCATAGGGTTGCTTGACATTTGTTGCAACATAGTGGGGTCATTCATCATTTGTTGTTGCAACTGTTTGTTGTGGTGTCAGTTTTACTATTTGGATGTTTTCAATGCTCTCTTCCTCTTACGTATATTCTTACGTAGCTTACGTGGCATTTTAAGTGAAGTTAAAAACGGTTTTTGACAGATGTTTATATGACACTTTTTGTTTAGCACAAAAAACTACTCGGTCAAAGTGTTGTCAGTTTTGTAAAATAACCGTCCTATCTCATTCTATAAGGGGGAAAGGCTTCTCAAAGTATACTTCCTTGGAACGCCCGTAACTTTTCCTGTAGCGACGATAGACCCTTACTTGTCCGGACAAAGTTATACTAAACATCTTCAGGGCTAGTGGGCACGAA
>NW_026529225.1:0-4897 GCF_026262505.1 Trichomonas vaginalis G3 | reverse complement strand
CAGGATATGTTGGTTCTTTTACAGGAACAATTGTTATACCATCTTCGTCTTCGTATGGTTTCCCCACTTCAACATCTCTGTCTTTGACATTGACAACAACACTTTGACTGTTTGTTTGAGTTGTGAATTTAACTTCACATCTGCCACCGCCATTAAACCTTTTGAAACACTTATGCTTCTATTTTTCGGAAATGACATTTTACTTAGAATAAAAAGATGACGTATTCGGATATCTTATTGAATTGAAGCAGAACAAAGTTTATACTCACAAACAATACAAATACATTGACAGAATAGTTCTTTACACAAACAATGGAAAATGTTATAGAATAGCAGTCTTTGCTGAACCAAAATATTTTCATAAAGCAAAGAAAGTTGGTATAACTGAAATGGTGAAAGTTCTTGAAGCAGACAAAAATATAACTTCAAAAATGACCGATATTACTAAAGGAAAGTTTATAATACAATATTATGTCAAAACTGGCGTACTGTCAATATTTGACGGAGAGAAGTCAGTTCAAGAACAACTTACTGACCTGCTGCCAAAATCTGCTCGATGGAAGCTGTCGTTATGCCAATCTGAGGAGCCCCAGCAGGTTTCATCGAACGAATCTTCAAAAGAGCATCTTCCGTGAAAAGTGCTATTGGTTTTGTAAACTTCTTTGCTTTCAATTCATCTGGACCGTCTCTGTCACCAGTATATTGTATTTGTACAGTACCAACAGTTGAAATACCACCCATAAAGTCTTCTGAGTCAGCAAATGGAATGCCAAGCCAAAAGTTTGAACGGTCTCCATTTGTATATTGAGTTTTTTGACCTCCTGTATGAGTCCATACTTTCACATATGGCATAATAGAACTTTGCATTTCAGGGTTAATGGTTGTTGTGAAGTTGTTGTTAAAGTTCATAGCATCTAATGTCAAGTTGTATGACCTCATATCCTCAACTGTAGAATATTCTTCTCTTGGATAATATTGCCATCTATGTTTATATGATATTTAATACCAGGGTTGTAGAAACAAGAATAGTCATTTATAGTTCGTCTGAACAGTACAAACATAGTATCTGCATGTTTCATTGCAGTTGTTAAAGCAATATCTGTTCTTGCACCTGCGGCTCCTGGATTTTGGTTTCCAACTTCACCTGCAAAGTCTTTGACAGATATTTGGTGTATAGGGAACATAAGTGGAACTGCAATATATTTGGCAGCTAAAGCATTTGAAATATCTGGGTCCAACATATAAACGGCAAGTCTGCTTTCTATTCTCTTGCATTCAAATTTTTCGCATGTGAACTTAACTGGGTCCCAAGCATCTCCAGCAGCATTGAAATAATAGTTTACTTCAGTGTTGAGGTTTGAGAAACCAAAGTCTAAGTCAACTTTGTCTTTGCAAAAGTCACAGAACTTGGCTCCACCAGTTCCAGCTACAGTAATGCTGAATGGGTCTTGTGTTGGTGCAATGACTAAGTTATTTTTGCTTGGAGTAAGTTCAATAGAAATTTTCCTGCCCAGTTTGGCAAGTATCTTAAAAAACCTGAAGATGAGGAAAGATGACAAAGGAACTCTAAGTTTCAGTTTTACTTTGGTTACTGCTGCTGCAGTTTGTCCAGAAAGGTTAACATAAACTCCTGGAACGTTAGGGTCAAGTCTTCTTATTTTCTCAATGGTGGCATACTGGTCTGTTTGTTCTCTAGCTTGTGGTTGTACTGAGTTTCTCAAAGCGAACCATTCATAGTTTGCCCATGTTACTGTTTGAACTAAGTCAGAGTTAGAATATATCTTATATCCCATGAAAACTTCTGGAGCATATTGGTATCCGACATAGAAAATTCCATTGCAACCTTTCTTGTCAGACAACTTGGCAGAAGGTTTTATTTCAATGTCTTGTTCCACGTATAAGAATGAGTTGTCAATAGAAATAATATGAAACCTGTCGCAAGCAATATCTACTGTTGTTTGAAGAACCTTCTCCAAACTCACCTACGTTTCCATAAAAACAGCAGTTGTATATTCGTAAGTTCCAGGAACTATTTCTGACCTTCTAATGGCATTGTCGCATTCGTTATACCATTCGGAAACATTTCCGTTCATGGCATCCAAAACTGTTGGCGTTATATTCTGAGCGGCGTACATTTCATATGGGTAAAAATATAGAATAGTTGGATTTATGTGTCATAATAGAACCCACTCGTACCAAGCTTTACTTTCTTCCTGACTGAGTTTTTAACTCTTCTTTTTCCTTCAATGCCACTACTTTCACTAGATGAAGTTACTTCTTCACTACTTTCACTTTGTTCTACTCTTCTCTTCTTCTTTGGTGTCGCTTTTGGTAACTTGCCCTCTGCTTCAAGTTGTTGCATCTTTGCCTCATGTTCACCTAGTATGTTGTAAATTTCCTATGTCCTTTTTGCCTTTGGGCTCTGGTCGCCCATCTCAGGTAACCTATATCCTAGAAAGATTTTGTCATAGTTTGTATTTGAGTCTTCGCGTATTGTTTGCATGACTCTTTCCTGAGTTTCCGGTTCAAGCTCTTCAAACAGAGCTTGTCCATATGGAATAAGCTCGTTTCCAAATATATGTTTTTGTAGCCATTCTGGTTTTCTTTCCATGTTACCAATAATATCTTTTGTGAATGGGAAAGCTTTTACCCAACGTTTCAGTCTTGCGTCATTTATTTCTGTAGTTGGTTTTATTTTGTCATGGAACATGTTTTTCAATACTAACATTTCATTTGGTACTGTCCATTTGAGTTTTCTTAAATATTCATCCCTTCTCAGTTCATTGTCTGCAAAGTAAGTTTTTATGACATTTTGCAAACTTTCGTTTGCAAGGTCATGTACAATAGGTTCTCTTCCTTCTCTCTCCCTAACTTTCTTTCTAAACTCTTCACCAAATATACCATCTCTATGGTTCTGTGTAGTTCTTTGAGATAAATGTTCTAGAACGTCAGGTGTTATATTTCCATCAGCCATGTTCATTTCATACTGGTCCAAAATATCTGCATCTTTCATATCTCTCAATGGCATTAAAGCCGCGCTGAAAATACCCGTTATATCTGGTTCACCATTCACTTCCATTGCGTCTACAACTTCTTGGAATTGAGGTTGTAAGTTTATGAACCACCTATCCGGATTAGCTTTATGACCCCATCTCATTGTAGTTCCATAGTCTGCAGAAACAAAAGTAGGTTTGTTTCCATATTGGTTAGGTTCTGAATGAACTTTAAACAATGTTTCATTTCTATATGTTTTGTTGAAATTTAACCTTTTATTTTCACCGAGTTCAGCCAAAGATTGAACGTTATATGGTCGTAAGTAAAAAGGATTATTGTATTTGCGTACATTATCTTTCAGTACTTCCATTCTATGCTGAATATTTTCATCTGATGTTGGAGTCTTTTGTATGTCGGCGAACATTTTTCGATATTCTTCTACTATGTCAGCCGAATTTTTCTTAGACTCTTGGAAAGATTCCATATTCTCCGCATACACTTGTTGAGGGTCAAGATTTTTCGGCTGTTCCAAATCTTCATCTAGTTCTGTGAAGTTAGTTTCCAAAGGAGGGACTTGTTCGTTTCCTTCAGGCTCTTCTAGCTGTTGTTGCTGAACTATTTCTTCCATGTCTGGTTGTATCTGAACTTCTTCCTGTTGAGTTTCTTGTACCTCATCTGCTGGCATTTCATATATTCCGAGACCGTTTTTAACAAGTTCCCTATCTAAGTCATCCGGACTCATAAACCTTTCTTCTTTCGTTCCGTCTCTATTTTTTACGCGTTTCATGAAGAGAGTTGAATTATCATTTAGCTCTGACACCAAATATCTCGGAGTAAATTCATTCATGTCATTTGGATGATATGCTATTAAATCATATCCCTTAGCGAGCTTGTATTTTCCAGGTTTGAGATTATATCCCATTTGATGCTGAACCATAAAGCTAAATAGGTTCGGGTCAGTATTTCCTTCCTTGAACTTTCTAATAGCTTCTTTATATCTGTCACTAAAGTCAAGAGTATCTGGGTAACCATAATCTTCCTTAAGCATTTTTAAGAATTCTTGGTTTCCTTTTTCTCTACTTCTTTTATGTCCTTGCTCTGTTTGTGGTTGTTGTTGTGCAGGGTTTTGAACTGTTGGTTGCTGTGCTGGTTGTGGAGGTGGTTGTTGTGCTGGTTTTGGTTGTGGTGCTGGATTTTGAACTGTTGGTTGTTGTGTTGGTTTTGGTTGTTGTGCTGGATTTTGAACTGTTGGTTTTGGTTGTTGTTGTGGTGCTGGATTTTGAACTGTTGGTTGTTGTGTTGGTTTTGGTGCATGCCTGTGTCTGTGTCCATGTGACGATGTAAATGTTTTAGGTAGTCCTGGTGCAGGTGCTTCGCTTGGAGGGTTTGGTGGTATATAAGTTCCACCAGCTGGCACATATGTTCCATCTGCAGCATAATGTCCTACCTGACTTTTCGTTTTTAAGAAAGCATTTACTAGGTCTGTTTTGGTCTGTTGTAACTCTTTTTCTTGACTTTCCACAACAGTTGCTCTAACGGCGTCATAGGCACTTTGAACTGCCTGTCTCGTTGCTGCATCTGTTATTTTCGTCATATTTTGTGCTACTTCTCTTAACTCTTTGTCGAAACCTTCAGACTTCAGTTTCTTTCCAGATGAGAAATCGTTCACTTGTTTCACCTTACTATGAAGAGCTTCGAAGGCATTCTTAAAGTCAGCATTCATTAAAGCTTCATTTGAACTGTCTTCATCCGCTTGTATTTTTGTCCTTATTGACCCTATAAGTTGGGCTGCTTTAGCGTTGGCTTGGGCATCTAACCAGTCATTATTAGCTTTTATATATTCTGCACTTTTCATTGCCTTTTGCATGGCTGCGTCGTTATTTTTACTTTCTTGTGCTAAGTT
>NW_026529224.1:0-3169 GCF_026262505.1 Trichomonas vaginalis G3 | reverse complement strand
AGCAAACTTAACGTCGTCTTTAACATCATATCCTTTACCTTTTGTCATTCCTGACCAATCCCAATATCTATGCCTATGCCAACCTGCTTGAGATGTACTTAAATCTATGTAGTGACTGTGTGCAGGTAAATTTTCACCTGAAATCGTTTTACTTCCACCTGTTTCCTTTGAAGAGTTTGCACAATACAAAAACCTGTCGACTATTTGTTCCCATGCACCAACACCAAACATTACTTGAGGACCTCTTGCTTCCATAGATGTATAAATAGAACCTACTGGGTTCATTAAATCAAACATATGAGACATTATAGGATTGTCTCTTTTTGAACTTAAAATATAGTGCAACTATTTCAGGTTTCTTCTGGTTTTGTGTCAGAATATTTTTATAATATAATCTTATGTTTTCAGGGTAGGTAAAATCTTGACTATAATATTTATTTCTGTCATCTTCATAATAGTATACTATTCTCGTTTTTTCTATTGCATTATATCTTTTATATCTATAATAATCTAAATATAATGTTAGCTTTTGTTCATCTACATGTGGTGTTCTGACGTCATCTCCATAGTCATAATAATATGGTGCTGGAGCTGGGTCAGGCAATGTCATATCTGTCATTTCATAAACTCTTAAATATTTCTTTTGTTCGTCTCCATATAAGTTTAAGTAGCAGTTGTTGTCTAATGGAACTTTAACTTGTGTACCATCATTCTTTTTATAGCTTACATACATTTCATTGTTATTTTTCGGAATGAGTTTACACCGTGTACCATTTTCTAAGGACTGTACAAACTGCCATCTAAAATATTTATTTTCTTCATTGACAGAAAAGTCACCAACAATAGTTTCAATATTTTTTGTTCCTATCAAACTTTGGTATATTTCATTGACATATGTTTTATCTGCTTTATTTTCAAGGCTAACGTTTAAGTCTGTTATTTCAGAAGATGTATGTGTATGTCCAACGGCACTTTTCCTGTTTAAGGTTTCTTGTAAGTTTGTAATATTTGCAATGGTATGTGTATGTCCAACGGCACTTTTACTGTTTAAGGTTTCTTGTAAGTCTGTTATTTCAGATATAGAATGTGTATGTCCAACGGCACTTTTCCTGTTTTAAGGTTTCTTGTAAGTCTGTTATTTCAGATATAGAATGTGTATGTCCAACGGCACTTTTCCTGTTTAAGGTTTCTTGTAAGTTTGTAATATTTGCAATGGTATGTGTATGTCCAACGGCACTTTTACTGTTAAGGTTTCTTGTAAGTTTGTAATATTTGCAATGGTATGTGTATGTCCAACGGCACTTTTACTGTTTAAGGTTTCTTGTAAGTTTGTAATATTTGCAATGGTATGTGTATGAGTCTTTTTAGAATATTCGTTTTCAGCTCTCGTCACTTCACTTGACATTTTATTGTCAACATATGTTTTGTCTGCTAGTTCAGGATGAGTATGTTCTTTTGTTGCATAAGCATTGTTAGCTCTTTCTTCTTCTTTTGCTATTGCATCGTCTACATATTCTTTGTCAGCTTTGTTGTCAACATCTGTTTTCAAAAGAAGTTCATTTATAGGTTTCTCGTTTAAAGTTCCTTTTGTTGGATTTATACAGACAGTATGGTTCTTATTGTCTTGAAACAGAAACTCATCTGTCATTGGGTTTATTGTCAGTTTTAAGTTTCCTTCTTTCAATGACTCAGATATCTTAGAATAGTTTGAAAAGTTTGTTGTGTTCTTATTTAGAGCTTGCATAATGAGTTGTCGGTTGTGTTGTATTTCTCTCATAGACGCTGTTTCATTTGACATTTTTATTCTAGATAAAATATGCTTCCAATAGAAAAAGAAAATTCAAGAGTTGCTACAACTAAACCATTAGATGAACTTTTTACTAATGTCGGTCAAAAGTTTGAGACAGAGACCGTAAAGCATGAAGGCTATCGTTTTGACTACCCATTAAGATGGCTAAGAGACCCATCTGTCACAAAAGCTATTGGCTTTCGTAGAATGAAGTTTGTGTCTGTAGAAGATAAAAGTTTTCCATTTATTGTAAGGTTTCATATAGATTATATATCTGAAGGGAAACGAAAAATGTGGGAAGAAATTGAGCTAATACAAGTTGACCTTTCATCTTCTCTACAGACTGCGTTAAAAAATATAGAAGATAAAATAAATTCATGTTATGCAAAATATGCTGATGAATATGCAAATACCGAGAGCACACTTTAATGTGAGAATTGTATATGACAAACAAAATTCACAAGTGTCATTTCAAATCTACGAAAACAATCCAAATAAAGACGAACAAATATATACAGAATTCACTGCAATGTCATGGTATTATTTGCAAAGAATGTTAAATCAGAAAGTCGAACTTCCTTTAGCAAATATTTACAGTCGATATGCAAGAGATGAACCATATTTATTTAAAGATGTTTTCGACCAAGATGCTATTATTGTTCATGCTTCATTTTCTGGCGCCCAAAACTCTTTCTTATGCTTGGCAAATGACTTTTACGAAAAACCTACAAAGTTATACGAACCACCAAGTGGAAGTATTTCAGACTTTCAAGTATGGTTTACTACAGATGGAAGAAAAAGAATAATTCCATTATACCATGTGTTTTACTTAGAACTTAGTTTCATATACAACTACTATCGAACGGTAAAAATATAATTTTTTAATACGGTGAGGTGTTGGATTTGGTTGCCCAACTAGACTGTGGTGCAGGTTCAGGCTGTTGTATAACAGGAGCTTGTTTCTTCTGGTTCAGGGTCTTTAGGTATAATACCAACGAACTGACCTACTCTTTTACCAATATTTTTGACTCCGTTCCAAATTCCTCTTCCTACGGTTTTTATTCCATTCCATATACCTCTTCCAACATTTCGAAAGAAGTTTCCTATCTTACTGAAAGAAACCCATTTTACTATATGTAAAAATCTAATGTCCGCCTAGTCTCTTACGTTTCCTGTTGAGTTCCATAGCATTCTTTAACTGGAGCTCATTACATTCTGTTTCTCCTCTGGTAGAAAACATATTCCTGGGTCAACTCCTGTGTTCGCGTCATCTGCATAAAGTTGTTTATATCCCATTCAGGGTTTGTATAAAACTCTTTCCATCTCATATTTGCATACCATGGTGGCAAACCTAACGCAGCGTCATTTGACATGGCAGTT
>NW_026529223.1:0-1186 GCF_026262505.1 Trichomonas vaginalis G3 | reverse complement strand
CTTCTAACAATGTTTGTCTTTCTTCGGTATGTGGAATTTGTCTTGGATTGAACTTTGAAATATCTAATGTCATGAAATATGAGAACAAGTGGTTGTAAAAGTCAGATGTCAAAGTTTCTGCTAAGTCGTCAAAATATTCTGTATCTTGCATATGAGAATCTGACGTTCTGACAACTACATATCTTCTGTCAGAACTTTCTAACTTCATCGGAACAGCATTGTTTGAAACCATAATGAAGTTTGCAACATTTTCACAAACTCTTTGGTCTTTATACTTTCTTTCAACAACTCCAACTTTGTCTGTTATAAGACTCTTCAAAGCATCTGAGTTCAAAACTTTTGTTGTATCTATACTTTGAAGTTCGTTACATACTATAAGTTTCATATTCTCTATTGAAGAGTTAAATTTACCGCAGATGTTTTCTAAGTTTGTCATATTCGGGTTCGAATAGCCCTCTAACAGTTTGCATAAGATATCTGTAAAGAAAGTATTCTTACCTGTTCCTTGTTTTCCAATTATAATGAGAGCAGTTTCATTTTTAGCACTTGGATGTTGTAAGATGTTTGCAAACCAACATAAGATATACTCATAGACTCTTTCGTTTCCATTGCATATAATTTCTTGACATGGTCTAACCAAGCTTCTATAACATTTTCTTTCCATTCTACTTGTTCGTATTTATATCCAGTGAAGATAGAATAGAAGTTTGGAGAAGGTGTATAGAACTTTATACCACGAACTGAAAAATCTTCTAACTTTGACAATAAGATATCCCAAGCATCTAACATCTTCATGCCAACTTGTACGACTTTTATTTTCTTAAGTTTTCTGTCTACATTCTTGTTCTGAAACTATTGTTGCTCTTGGTTTGTTAAAGACAACATCCCATTCTTTCATGACATAACATTCTGGGGCAGAGTCAACATAAATGACTAAACGTTTCAAATTCTCGACTGCTTTGTTATAGTCTCGAAATGGACACATATTTCTGAACGCTTGGAGTCATAAAAATCTGAAACATCTATTCTGTACATTTTTATAAAAATAAAAAAAAAATATTTTTTTTATTCTTGACTTTGTTGTTGCATTTGTTCCATTTGTTGCATTTGTTTCTTGAGCTATTTTGTTGAAGTTGTTTCTTGTAGTACAATACTTTCACCAGTTGCATCTTCCAATTCGAAACTT
>NW_026529222.1:0-1031 GCF_026262505.1 Trichomonas vaginalis G3 | reverse complement strand
ATATTAGAGGAATAGTTTAAATCTAGCTTTATATCAAAAATATAACGTTCGTCATTTCAAATCGGAAAATTTTAGTTTAATCCTAAAATGATAAAAGTGAATAATATTGAAGAAGGGATATATGATGAATAGAAAGTGGGACATTTCAAAGTGTCGAGAATTGTTAAATGAGTTGTCCGTTGCCTTCCCAAATACCAGCATAGTTTCGAATATCATTGAAGAAATAACCATCACTAGAGTTGAATGCATATGGTTGACTACCAATATTTTTTATAAAAACTATCGTAGACTGTGATATTTCCACTGGGGTAATCTAATGCTTTAGTTAGTGCCCATGAACTTCCTCCTCCTGAACCTCCATTTCTATTCAATCCTGCAAAACCGCCAAACCAACCAGCTCCTGCACCTGGACGGTCACTTGTACCATCCGCAGATTTAACACCGTGCTCATGTAATGATGAATATTGTCGTGCAGATTCTCCATATCCAAAACTGAAGCCAAAAGAAGAATTTGCCAATCTTTCGCCATTATATTTTCCATCTACCCAATAACCTTGCGAAATAATTCCTCCTCCTGAACCTCCTGAGCCATCATCTGGACCTCGAAACTCAGTATTCACGCTAGCACTATTGTCTGAGCCACCACCGCCGCCGCTTACAATAACGCGATGCCAGAGATCGTTCTTCTCAAATTTGACACATGTTTGGCCGCCTCCGCTCCCTGAGCCATTATCAACTTCATTTCGATACCAATTAGCTGCGTATCCGCCACCGCCATATCCTCCAGCAACCATATTTTCTTGGATATAGCATCGCTCTGTTTGTTCCTCTGTAATTTTGTATGTAATTTCCGCGACCGCCGATTGTAAAAAAAGTGGTTGTTCGCTTAGAAAGTATTATTGTTCCTGAGATATAACCGCCAGAGCCTCCTCGACTATTCTTTTTCTTGCATTCTGTGTTTCCGCCGAATGCAGTTACAATCTCTTGACTCGTGCAATTTCCATTCGAATCAATGAAAGTCGAAACTTTTC
>NW_026529221.1:0-8981 GCF_026262505.1 Trichomonas vaginalis G3 | reverse complement strand
TACAGTATCAATAACTTTGATACCTTCATAGATAGGAGTGAAGTGATTAGTGATTGGAATATAGCTTGTAACATTGGCTTGCATGTTCGGTAATGGTAGAATATCCTGATAACTTAATGGTGTCCAAACCATACCAGCAATACTGAACTTAACCTTAAGTTGTAAGTTACCAGCAAACGCTGGAAGGAATCTAATGTTATTAAGTATTAGGAATCTTCTTAGGTCAATCTTGATTGGTATGTGGAACTTTAATGTAGTTGCACCACTAATTGGTTTATTGAACTCAATAATCTGTCCAGAACGAACTGTATCACATCTATTGAAAACATCTTTATGTCTAGCCTTACTAAATACATCAACTTTCTTAATAGCTTCTGTTGTAGATGCAGTAGAAGTAATGTAACCTTCTTCTCTAGCATTATCTTGTGTATAAACACTTTTACCATTAGCGATTAATTGATATGATTCAACAGCATAGAATGAATCAATGTATCCCAACCAAATTGCTGGAAGATGTGCACATGATTTGCCACCAGCATATTTAGTATCAATTGCTTTAATTGCTGTAACATTTGATCCTGTAGGAGCTGTCTCAACAGCTCTTTCTTTATATACTTCACCATCATATTTAGGAACTTTTTCATCAGCTGGTTCAGTTTCTGTTGTAATTATGCACTCACCATCGACATAACCACTAATGAACGTATTATATAAGTCAATCATGTTCTCACCAGGTGGTGATATGTTAAATGTAATATAACCGTTATCAATAGTATTTGTCGGCATAGCTGGCACTTTTGTTGGGACATATCTATGGTTAGTATCTCCAATAGGAACTGCCCCATCAACTTGATCGAAATAATATCTTACTTGTCTGATGGAATCAGCAATACTGTATGTATTGAGGTTATCGTTCAACATCTTTCTCAGCTATAAAAAATTTACAATCTTCTTATTCTTGGGATTATTCGTCTTATTTGTGGCTGAGGTTTAGGAGGTTCTGGTTCAGGCTCTGGTTCATCATCGAAGTGTATTCTTTTCTCTTCCATTGATTGAACATATTCTTGATTCTCTTTAGTTTCCTTCTCACGTTCAATTGGGTCCATGTTTGGTTCATTAACTACACTGTTACGTTCTAATATCTTTGTCATCATCTCTAACAACATTTTATTAGTATATGCTTGTTCTTCTTCTTTCTTCTCATCAACTTTAGGAGCTTCTTGAACAACAGGAGCTGGGGCAGGAGCTGGTGAATTCAATGGTGCCTTTCTCTTTCTAACTTGAACTGAACCATTCTTCATATGACAAACATAATATAATGGATGTTGTATTCCTTTAGCTTCATTCAATATGATTGATTGCTTTTCACTTGGTGAAAGTTTTGACGTCATTTCTATCCTAATAAAATTTTTTACTCCTAACAAAATGACTGAGAATACTTTCGACAGAGAAGCACTCAAGAATGAACTTCGTGAAGAAATACTTAATGAACTCAAACCAAAAGAACAAACACAAGAAGAGAAACCAGCTAAACCAAAGCGTAAACTCACAGAGAAACAATTAGCTGCATTAGCAGCTGGACGCGCAAAGAATCCACGAATGATTGCAAAGAAATTGAGAGAAGAGGAAGAAGCTAAGAAAAATAATAAGTAAGTGTTTAGAACTTTAACTTACGTTCAAAAGATGACTTCGTTGAAATAGTGAAGTCCTTATTTTTGTTGAAGCATGGTTTCGAACCAATGCACAAGTCAAAGGTTATCTCATCACCTTCATAAAGAGATTTGTACAATTCCACGATGCTATATTTTTCCCCAACTTTCTCAGGGAAGAACAAACCTTTCTTCTCGTCATAATGTACTTGTATCGCATCTGGGAACATTTGGTTTGCAGTAAGTGCAATTACGTCCTGTGTGATTCCCTTCATTCGACAGTGGAAAGCAATTTCCTTGAGGTCATTGGTTAATTCGTCGAGGTAAGTCTTCTTTCCAACGAATATAGATCTTTGTGCCTTAGACATATGTCCTGCAGTAATCTCTGCAAAGTCTGAATGAAATTGACCCAGTGCTTTTCCAATGAGTTCTCTGTTATACCTTCTCTTGTATTCTTCTGCTAACTTATCTAAGTCCTTCTCATACAAGTGTAAACTATCTGTATCCTGATAGAACAACTTCAAGCCCAAATCTTCTGCTGTGAAGAATACTTCATTCATGATTCGTTTGGACATAGAAAGGATTGAAACACCTAATGGACAATAGTTAAAGTGACGAACGATAGGTTTAAATGACTTTACACATGAAAGTTCGGAATCGGGGATGAACTCTATTGTCTGTATGTCATTATAGTTCTTAATGATATAGTCAGTGAGCTTATTGTCCTTGATGAAACGAATCTTTTTGTCAATGGGCTTTAATATCGTCTTACCATAGATACTGTTCAAAAGAAGTTTGATGATCTCTTGTATCGGATTACCTTCCTTCTTATACTTAGCACGTAATTCGAAGAGCTTCTTAACTTCATTCCTTATTGTCATGTCCCTTTTTCCATCATAATAGTATCCATCAATGACTTTGCATGAGATCTCTTGGAACTTGATCAGATCTTGAAGCGTAATGTGGTCTACGAACATCTTGCAGCATGTATTGGAACTTCTGGCAACATGTAAGTCAGGGTTGATGTCAGGATTGACGACAATCAATGGGAATGCTGAGTTCTTACCGATCGACAAGATCTCGATCTGACAGTAAAATCCTGAGATGAACTTTTCCTTTGTTGGTTCAGCTTGGTCATCATCAAAGAGATGCTCCAACAAGTATTCACTGCTCTTCATCTCTTCTGTCATAACTTTTGGAATTCCTTCTAAACAGTAAAGTCTAGCAATTGCTGATGGATACAATGATACAGCATCGAAGTCAGTGATGAGTTCTCCTTCATTGTATTGCTTCTTGTTCTCAGCTAGCATGCATCTTCCTCCTTGAATACACTTGGAAATATATTCACGAGGTTTTCCTGCAAGATCAAAGAGATTACCGTTCTTCCAATATACTCTCTTCTCAAAGAGTTTGTTTGAGATAGAACTTATTGAAACATAATCATAAGCATCTATTTCAAACTCAGTCATGAGGTCATTGCGGAACTTAAGAAAGCCATCTCGTAAAATGCGTACATCTTGACCGCAATAGAATGACGAATAAACTTCCATGTCAAAGTGTTCATCATCAATCTTGCAATCTTCAATCTTCTCAATGTTCTCATTAAAAGCTTCAATATCTTTGACATGATTCATGGCATCATCGATGTTACCAACTTTAGTTGTATTAACTAACTCTTCCGTGTAGTAATTATATGGGAAAACTTCTTTTTCACCACTAGTGAGGTGAAACATTTCAGGGAATCTTTCCAACTTAGTTGAGATGATTGCATAAGAGTCTTTGAAGCAGAGAAGTTTTCCTTTGTACTTTCCTTGTATCTGCATCGTTTGTGAACCTTTGATGATTGGAGTTCCTGTAATCTCTTCTAACTGAGACATGAGAAAAGTGACATCGTACGATAAGTTGTGGAAATAAACTAAACTCTTATCTGGTAAAGCTTCGAGGAATTTTGACGCACAGTCACTTCCCCAAATTGATGTATAACCATCATCGTCATCTTCCATGAAACAAATGTTGTATGCTTTGTGAATGTTTCCATCAGTTGATGCTTCGAAGTCAGCAAAGAAAACATGTTCTCTTGGGAACTTCATGTCTTTCTTCGTCTCTGAACTCCAATCTTTCTTCATCCTTGCGCAATAACGCTCATTGTATGTGAGGTCAATCATTTCTTCAAGGTTCTCATTATACATCGTTGTGAAGTATGTGCAAAGTTCTCCTGTTCTAATTGGTTCGAAATAATTGTTAGCAAACAAGAGTTCAATGACTTTTGCAAGTGGTGTAACTAACTTTGAGTTAATTGCATACCTTGTTTCATATCTTCTGTTAACTAACATCTTCTTCTCTAAAGTCCAATCCTTGCACAACTTACAAACATCTTCATAGTTCTTGATGAACATTGAACTTATTGGAAGCTTTTCGTTCAACATGTAGTGGTCATACATTAATAAAAGTTCTACTGTCATCTTTGGTTCTTCATCTGGTTCATAAGTATATGAATGATTTGAATACTTCTCGTTGTATTTGATGACATGGAACCTTATTCCTGTTTCTTTGGCAATAACCTTAATCTTTGACATTGGAAAATCTTTGACACGAATGATTTCCCTCATATGATTAATTGTTGCTTCGTCAACACCAGCTTGAATACAAGCGTAGATGAAACATGAATCTTTCATCATCTTCTTTGCTGTCTCTGCATTAAGTTCGTTGAAGATCTGATACCTCTCTAAGTTAATAGGTAATTTGCATGTCCATGTCCAAAGCTGACCATTACGTGACCTGTTTCTCTTCTTTGAATGGTTTTGTTTGATGATCTTGAGTGCGATCTTTTCTTGACCTGCTGCTCTCATCGTATCTAACATAACTTGTTCTTCAGCTGTGAGTTTATATGGTGTGTACGTTCCTTTTCTCAAAGCAGAAGCATCAACATCTGAATAAGCTGTATAGTCAAAGATCTCGATCTTCCTTAACGAAGGAATACTACAAAGGAAGAAGTCATAGTTTGATTCAAGGACTTTAGATGCTAATTCTTGTACTTCTGCTATTGGAGCTTCATTAAGTAACTGATGAACTAATGATCCCATTGTATTGATGTTCAAATGACGCAAAATGTTTCTCTTCTCATCAAAGTCGTAATAGAATGTCCACTTCTGTTTGAAAAGGTCTATCTGTCCAATGAACTTTGCCATAACTCTTGGAAACATCTTGTTGAAGTAATCTTTTCCTCTTGGACTGTATTGGTCAATGTTAAACATAATGAATCTTTCTCCTGCTTTAGTTATTGGGTCTAACCATTTCTCATCAGGAAGTTTTTGACCATTAATGTTCTTAACAACGTAAAAGGCATTCTGTATTTCTTTGTATGCTAATTCGCTCTCATCAATCTTTGGTGGAGGGTCTGAGTATATTGGTTGCATCTCCATTAACGCTCTATTATGAGATCTCTGATCGTGATCTAAAGCAACTGGGGAATTTGAAGCTGGAACATTCATGATACCATTGTAGTCATCATAGAAGCTCTTAGCATTCTTGAAAATATCTGCTACACTTCCTGTACCTCCTTGATTCTTAATTGCCAGAGCTAATTTATTGGTAATGTCTTTAGCTTTCTTAGGCATTTTGATCCCAAACATATCAAGCATACCTTTCTTATCTTCTGGTGAAAGGTTATTAACTAATCCTTTTATAGCATTGAGCATGTTGGTCTTTTATAACCGATAAAAAAATATACGTTATTTTTTTTAATCGTCATCGTAATCATAATCGTACGAAGATTCTGTATCATCATCACTGACATCATTGGTTTCTCTAACTTCTGGCTTATCTGGTTTAATCTCTATCACCATAAACATTGGTGACAATAATCGAACAGGCTGATCTTGGAAGTCAACTAAGGTAAACGTAACATTAGTTAGTTCCCATGGAAATGCATCTATCCATGGTGAGGATTCCTTACATATAAGTGGTTTACCAGATATCCAGAACTCATTGATGTTATAACATGTAGATCTGTACATGATCTTTCTTCGATCATCAACTTGGTCAATATTATTGAACCCAGAGATGACAGACATTGATGAACGAAGGTATAACTGATACCCGAAGTTGAGCATAGGTGGTTTTGGCATTTGTAGATAATAATTATGTACAATAGGTAGTTCTATTCCATATGCACCTAAAATAAGATTTGCTCTATGTGAAGCATCTTTTAAATAGACTTTATGTCCTTTGTCCTGTGACGTAAATATAAGTTGATTCGTAGCACTCAGTGAAACTGTTACATTATGTTGACCTTTTTTCTTGTTATAATAATCAAACTGTTTTGTTACAATCTCTTGTAGTTTTGATACAATAGTATCCATATCAAATGAAAGAGCTGACTTAAATGTACACACCTTTTCTTCTCCATCTTCGTCTAACTGTAAGACAAAATAATCTGTTTCGTCACAAACAATAAAGTTCGCCATAGTACTGACACTTTTTACTCTCATCTTTATCTTACTTGGATGCCCCATGTTAGGATCTGCTTGAAACTGTATTGTCCCGTAGTTATTAGGATCAGTCGATTGTAGATAATACATCATTTTTATATGTAGTAAAAGAATGAGTGTTGTTCCATATGCATATGAATGTTATAAGTCTAGCGTACTTCAATATAAAGAATATACTCTCAGAATTACTGATAATGCTTTAGTCATACATAAAGAAGGTGCTGATGAAGACATTACCATCGGTCCTGGTATATTACCTATCGAGCAACCAGATGGTACAATTGTTGAAACAGACTTAAATCAATACCTTCAAGCGTTACAGAATCGTGTGACAAAAGTAGAGAATAATTACTTAGATGCTCCATTCTTCACAACTGATAGAGATTATATGTTTTCATGTATGGCGAGTAATGGTTTGCAAGAAACTCGTGAGGTAAATATTAATGAAGCATTAGAGACTATAATATATCATGTTAAACGGTTATTATCGATTGACCATGGAGTTCATTTTGACCCAAGGTCTACACTGTTCAATATACCAATGATTGAAAACAGTCAATTAACATTTAAAGAAGATACATTGTATAATGCTTTAAACGCAGCATTTGCTTATATATTAGGTCATGAACAAGTACAAAATAGTGGTATTGCAATATACTTAGATAAAGTTATGTTAAAGAAACCATTGACATTCACAGAAGATGGTCCAAAAGCAACTGGTATTGTTGGTGATGGAACATTATTGACGAAAGAATACTTAGCAAGTCATGTCGGAGAATTTTTCTCCACTAATGATAGCATCAGTACAACACCAGAAGTTATTTTATTGAAGAAACCAATCACATTTGATGTTAAAGGAAAGACAAAAGCAACTGGTATAGCTGGCGATGGAGTTCTTCTGACTAAGGAATACTTGAAGAAAAATATCAATGACTTCGTTGAAATTGTCAAAGATAAAGAATCTGGTCTTAAGTTCAACCCTTTATCATTCATCTTTGCCATAGCAAACGCCGGTGCTACTGCAGCCTCATGGATATCACTCCAGAGTCAAATAAATGCTCTTTGGGCTTTTGTTGAAAGTCAAGAAGGTATAGATACTGTTCTTGACACTCTGGGTAATCTTGGTCCAAATCATAAAGGAGGTTTTGTGGATGGAATAAAAAATTTAGTTGAAAAGACTAAAACAAGTTTCCAGAAGATAACTCATATAGAAAGATTCAGAAATGAAGGTTATATGGAACTTGAGAGTTTTGATGTGACTGGACCTTTGGAACCAATTCCAATGCCACGTGATGCTAATGATGAAGAAGAGAAAGATCCTGGACCAAAAACAATCATTTCTACGTTAAGTACTTTGTACCCTGATTTTGTGACCTTAGTGAAAGTTGCTAATACATCAAGAAAGAACAATAATATTAATATGTCTGGTACTGATGACCTTACTGATTATCTTTATCTCATTCTTGCTGAATTAGCGAAGAAAGTTGAGGAGAACAAAAATAATGGAGGAAGAACTGCACTTAAGATTGCAGACAAAGCTGACAAAAGTTATGTTGACGAAGAGATACGTAAAGTTGCATCTAAAGAATATACTTTATCACAGTCTGTCATACTTAAGACAATCAAAGGTCCAGAGAAAGATATGTACCCAGGTGATGGTACAACAGTTAAAGTTAATGAAAGAGTTTCATTCCCATCTGGTATTGATGCAAAAGAAGTATATATTAATGGTGAAAACATCAATACAACATTGATTCCTTTGAAAAATAATGAGTTCACTGAACCTTTGACAGTTAAATCAATTCGTTCAAGAGAAGACAAACCTGTTATAATCAATAAAATAAGAGCAGACGACATAATATTGAACTATACCCTTGGTTCAAGTGCACCTTTAGAGAATCCAAGTACAAGCGTAAAAGATACACTAAACTCCTTAAATAACAAATGTATGAACATTGAAGTCATGTCAGAAACTTTGAAACACATGAACTACCAACAATGTTAGATAAAAAAGCATAAAGAACATACACAAATCCTTCTCAACTGTTGCTATAGAAAGTATTGAAGGAACGGTTGAAAAACTGGTGGGGATACATTATATTGTAAACCTCCTAACTTTCCACAAGGTTTAACATCGGATGACGACATAACGACGATGAGAAACATTAGATGTAAAGATGTTTATGTCATGAAGGATGAACATAATATTAAATTCACTGCTCAAGATTTATATGACAAGAAAGCAGACAAAACAGAGCTTCAAACATTAAAGACAGAAATACTTCAAACATTATATCCTGTTGGTTCTATTTATACGTCAATGAACTCAACAAATCCAGAAACAGTTCTGGGTTTTGGTACATGGCAGCAGATTGTAGACAAATTCTTATACTGTGCAAACTCTTCAAAGCAAACAGGAGGTTCGAAGAAAATTACTGAAGCAAACCTTCCACCGCACACTCATACAGGAACTACAAACACAACAGGTAGTCATTCACATTCAATAACAAAAAGAGGTTATACAAATCTTGCAGCAGGTTCGGATAGACAGGGAATGCATAGATATGATATTTCAAGTGACCCAGTAGATTCAAGCGCAGGTATTTTCTGTGGAACCACAGGAAATCATTCACACACTTTCACAACAAATCCAACAGGCTCGGGTGCAGATTATATGCCACCATTTATGACTGTATTCGCTTGGTTCAGAGCTGCTTAACTCAAGATCACGATCACAAACTGTTTCTCAGTATGAATGAGTAGCTCTATTTTTACATCATTACTGAAGTATTTCTTTTCTTCATCAATGACAGAAAGAATGTTTTCATCATCTTTTAAAGAT
>NW_026529220.1:0-3806 GCF_026262505.1 Trichomonas vaginalis G3 | reverse complement strand
GGTTCAAGATGGATTTGTCGACTTCCAGCAGTTACACAACGTGTTTGTCAAGTTCTTCCTATACCTCAGGAAGTTTTAGACCGACTTAAAAAACAACAACAACCAGTTGAAAACAAACCAAACTAAAATTTTTTACTGAGATGAAATGACCGAAGAAGTTGAAACGGTAGATTTGACACCACAAACAAAAAGTTCAGAACCATTGTCAAAACCTGTCAAAGAACTTACAGATGAAGAGAAAAATTCAATAATAGAAAGTGCCAGGTCTGGAAATACAAACCCTAACTATAAAGTCACTTTTCATAGAAATGGAACGGCTAGTATCTCAAAAAAGAAACAGACTCTCACAAATAAAATATTGAAGTCTGAAGGAGCTTTCGAGACAACAGATGGAAAAGTTTACTTCACTGACCAACAGTTCATTATAGAACATCTCATTGACTTAGAGTCGAAATATTCTAAACTTTACAACAAACACAAAAAGTTGAAAGGAAAACAAAAACAAATGGCATATGATATTTATGAAGATGTTGACGACACAACTGTTCCTGCAGGTGAGGTAAAGTCAAGGAACCGAAAAGTGACGAAAAACCGATAGAAGAAGAAAACCAAAAACTGAAGATAAACCAAAACCAAAGTTTAGTTTCCAAACTAAACCAAGTCAACCTTCATTAGCTGGTATGGGTTGGCGTCAAAGACTTATGGCAGCAGGCGGTTATGTAAAGTAAAGAAAAAAAATATTTTTATTTTTATAAAAATGCCCCATATAGAATGGATAGAAAATCTGCTAGAATAAAAGCAGAGTTGCAAAGATATGGTTGGAGAGTTTCGAAGAAGTTTAAATATAGAAGGGAAGACCCATAAAAGTCTATGACAAACTGGCTGGTCTTCGCTACGAAATGGATTTGGAAACAGCACGTGCAAATTATCCAAACAGACTAGAGAGGTTAGAAGAAGAACGTCTTATGGACATGCCTTTCGATGTTAGTGAACCTCAAGTTGAAGGACACGACGGCTTTGCCAGATTCTACTGGAAACATGACGAACAATTGCATCCTTTGAGAAGGAAAAAAGGTAGTGCAGAGGATGGTCATGCTCCCATGGAAAGAACAAGATATGCATATGAAAAGTATCGTGAAGTTAGAAGTCAAATTACATCTGGTCGAACCTTTACAGTAAACTTTGACGAAGGAAAGAACAAAGAAGGCTTCATGGGTGTACTTGCTGCATTCAAGACGGAAATAAGAAAGGATACAATCTCAGATTGACCATAACAGATTTGGATGGTCACATTTACTATGCAAATGGCAATGAACAAACAGCTGCAAAACTTCTTGACGCTTTCAAGACTACAAAGAGAGAACAAATGGTTGACTCCGACTCAGACATTTTGAATGCAATTGAAGGAATTGCAAGTGTCAAGTTCGAATGGTACCAACCTAACCCTCAAGCAGTCAGACAACATGCTGGATACTTCCCCTTCATAAATAAGTCTGACATTGACTTGACAAGGTATGGAATTTACAATTCAATTGAAACAATTGTCAATGAACCTTGCATTCTTACATGTCTCAGGAACTCTGGTCTTGTTACAGATGAGAAGATGAAGTATCTTGAGTCATGTGTGAAGACAAGGTACATTCTCAGAGGTCAATTGGCAAAAATTGCACCGTTGGCAAATGTCAATATCCGAGTCAACATACCTACAGCTAAAGGTTCTTCACATGACGACTATGTTGTTGAGTTCAATTTACCATGGTTGAAGATTGCAATTGTCCACAACCACTTCATGTTGAACGAAAGTCTTACAAACCCATTGTTCGGAAAAGGCAAGTGCAACATTGTCAGAGCTGTAAACATTCTTTTCGAGAAAGGTTTGTTGGAACCAATTCCAGATGACAAGCTGACAGAAACTTTTGTACCAAAAGACGAAACAAACTTTTCACTGTTAGCAAGACCAAAAGTTGTTCCAGACAAAGTTCTAGTACAAAAGAAGTACACAATTCCACAAGGAGTTGGATTGTTCGGATACCAACCTGAACCAGAAGAACTTCCAATGAGGTTGCAAGAACTTCAAGATGCTATAAACAAACTTCCATTGAGACATCCAATTGACGTCAAATTGTATTGGAGAGCATCTGAGTTAGGTCAGAAGGTTTTATATGAAACAGGTTGCTTCGACGATGTTTATGAGATAACAGGAGAAGTTTCTCAGAAGATAAGAGACTCACTTGAATTTCCACAAACTGGACCAATTGGTTGCGACAAGTTCGACTCAATGAAAAGATATACTATGTCGACCTTAACGCTGCATACATGAGGTTTGTCCAATATATTCCGACTGGAATTCCAAACGAAGATGGTGAGTTCCCGGGAAGGAACTATACAGTTGGAAAAGTCATACAACAACTGTATGATATTAGGAAAGCTTCAAACCCCAAACTTGCAATGACACTCAAATTGCTTATGAATTCGACATGGGGATATTCCATTAAGAAACCTCAAGAGATGAAGAGTAAACATTATGAGAAGGTCGACAACTTTGTTGAAAGGTTTTCTCCTTTTGTTTTGAAGTACGAATTCACTCAAGGTCAAAGTGGCTTAGTAACCACATTAAAACCTATTGTCGAACATTGGTCTTACCCTCAGTTCGCAAAGGCAGTCCTTGACAACTACAACAAATTCTTCTCCGAAGTCAAATCCAAAGTGAAGGTTTACTATGAGAACATTGACGCACTCATGACGAACGAAGAAGGGTACAACAAACTCATTGAAATGGGTTGGTCGGTGAAAAGATGGGTCAATTCAAATTGGACAAAATTTTCACCGAAGTTCATGTCCTCTCCAAGCGTAAGTACTGGGGCATACTTGAAGACGGCACAGAAATAAAACATTGCATGAAATAAAAAATTTTTATTCGAATTTGAATTAAAATGTGGGAATTCTTGGGAACGGGAAAGGCTTATTTACTTGAGGAACAGGTAAAGGTGGTGGAGGTGGAGGTGGTGGCAACCAGTCCATTTTATATTCCTTCCTAGCTAATTTCCGTTTAATTTCATGGTCGCCCTCGGAGTCTTTGAATCGGACAGGTCGAGTTACACCATTCTTGGTCTCAAACTCATATATAACCTGTTTGTCTGTATTTTCATCGACTATGGCACGAGACACGAACATTGACCAAACGGACAAAAAGTGTCATTTCGGATGGTCACGCAGCCAATCGCATTCGAGCACTTCGAAGAAGCCTTACGTTCCAAGGGAGAGGGTGTCTGGTGCAAGGCAGAGGTCATGAAACTCTACGAGCAGTACATCCTCAATGCCTGGGAGGACAAATCGTCCTTGGATTGGCAATTCTACCAACTCCTCTGGGACGACCTCCTACGCAACTGGGATAACGAAAGAGCCCAATTCAAAGGTCGGGAACTAATTTTGCAAATTACCCTTAATTTAACATACTTATCCAAATAAACACCTAAATTTACTTGGGGTTTCCCCCTAAAATAAAATTTTTTTACTCTTAGAACCACTCGAGGTTCTCCTTACGGTTGTTGAGCTTGTCACCGTCAATGTGTCTGACCTTCGTCTTCTTGCCTGGATTTGGAACCCATTGAATTGCGACAAGCTTGCCCATGGAGATTGAACCGCGATTCCGAAGGTTAAGGTTCAAGTGTCCCAAGTTGTTGAGGACTGGGGTAAGAACCTTGCCTGTCCCTTGTTGCGGATTTGGTATGGGTAGGGTTGGGAAATTTCGTAACCGTCATCGGCAACAAGGGTTGCCCATGTAGCCTTCAGGAACTTCTTCGTGT
>NW_026529219.1:0-4341 GCF_026262505.1 Trichomonas vaginalis G3 | reverse complement strand
CATAATGAAGTTTGCAACATTTTCACAAACTCTTTGGTCTTTATACTTTCTTTCAACAACTCCAACTTTGTCTGTTATAAGACTCTTCAAAGCATCTGAGTTCAAAACTTTTGTTGTATCTATACTTTGAAGTTCATTGCAAACTATAAGTTTCATATTCTCTATTGAGGAGTTAAACTTGCCACAGATGTTTTCTAAGTTTGTCATATTCGGATTCGAATAACCTTCTAACAGTTTGCACAAAATATCTGTAAAGAAAGTATTCTTACCAGTTCCTTGTTTTCCAATTATAATGAGAGCAGTTTCATTTTTAGCACTTGGATGTTGTAAGATATTTGCAAACCAACATAAGATATACTCATAAACCTTTTCGTTTCCATTGCATATAATTTCTTTGACATGGTCTAACCAAGCTTCTATAATACTGTGTTTCCATTCTACTTGTTCGTATTTATATCCAGTGAAGATAGAATAGAAGTTTGGAGAAGGTGTATAGAACTTTATACCTCGAACTGAAAAATCTTCTAACTTTGACAATAAGATATCCCAAGCATCTAACATCTTCATGCCAACTTGTACAACTTTTATTTTCTTAAGTTTCTGTCTACATTCTTGTTCAGACACTATTGTTGCTCTTGGTTTGTTAAAGACAACATCCCATTCTTTCATGACATAACATTCTGGGGCAGAGTCAACATAAATGACTAAACGTTTCAAATTCTCGACTGCTTTGTTATAGTCTCTAAATGGACACATATTTCTGAATGCTTGGAAGTCATAAAAATCTGAAACATCTATTCTGTACATTTTTATAAAAATAAAAAAAAATATTATTTTTTTATTCTTGACTTTGTTGTTCCATTTGTTGCATTTGTTGTTCTTGAGCTATTTGTTGTTGAAGTTGTTCTTGTAATACAATACTTTCACCAGTTGCATCTTCCAATTCGAAACTTTCTGCCGTCATTGACAAATACATAGGACATAAAAGTTTTACAGGAACAAAGTTTGCGTCAACTAATGTCAACGTTATACTTGCCAAAGTGTTTGAGTTCACTAAGGTTGAAAATTCTGCATTCGAATGAACAATAGGCAAACCAGCAGAGAAAGTATTGTTTATACGCATAAGTATCTTTTGGTCATAATAGTTTCTGTCGACATTCGAATAACACTTTGAACCTAAGTTTGAAACAATATATAAGATTGGTGTGCTTAATGTCAATGGAATAGACATTCCTTGTATGACACCTTTTCCTGTTATAGGAAACTGTTGGTAGTAAAAACCAGAAATAAGTTTTGTATTATAGCTCATATCGTTTATAGTAAACTCAGTCGGACATCCAAACATAATGAAACCTGCTCTAGTTGCAGCACATGTTACACCCGTACTTAAAGTATTAAATAAGTCAACAAAACCTGTTGGTGGTATATCTGAGTAAGTATCTTCAAAGGAGTATTTTTTACCATTCACAACAATAAAGTCTTCTGGTGTCAAAAGAGCAAAACAGGCTTTAGTCGTCATTGTGTTTAAGGTTAGTTTACAATATCGTCCTTGAGGACTTTGTAAGTTTGTTGTTATAGAATTATATGACTCAGGGTTTTTAGTCGTAATAGTATAAACCATTATGTCTTCTGCCATTTACTTAGCAAATAAACTTTAATGAAATGTTGTGGTCGTCAAATATTTTTATAACGTCTGGGAAACTATATTTTAAGTTCAACGTTTCACCTCCTTTCATAACGTATATCTTGTCAATGACATTATATGAAACACCACAGCAACCAATGTCGGGTTCTATTTCTTTGATGTTTATATCGTCTGCCTCTGTCAAAAGTTTCAATAGTTCTTTCAAAACTTCATGAGGTGCAATGACATATGAGTTCACTTTTACAGGGTTGTGTTCGCCCAAGTTTAACATTATACTTAAAGCTTGACAAATCTTCTCCTGAGTTTGAAGTTTGTCTTTCAGTTGTTGGTAGTCGTTTCGAATATCTGCAACAGAACTTAAGTCTCTGTTAACTTCAGGATATGTTGGTTCTTTTACAGGAACAATTGTTATACCATCTTCGTCTTCGTATGGTTTCCCCACTTCAACATCTCTGTCTTTGACATTGACAATAACACTTTGACTGTTTGTTTGGGTTGGTGAATTTAACTTAACATCTGCCACCGCCATTAAACCTTTTGAAACACTTACGCTTCTATTTTTCGGAAATGACATTTTACTTAGAATAAAAAGATGGACGTATTCGGATATCTTATTGAATTGAAGCAGAACAAAGTTTATACTCACAAACAATACAAATACATTGACAGAATAGTTCTTTACACAAACAATGGAAAATGTTATAGAATAGCAGTCTTTGCTGAACCTAAATATTTTCATAAAGCAAAGAAAGTTGGTATAACTGAAATGGTGAAAGTTCTTGAAGCAGACAAAAATATAACTTCAAAACTTACAGATATTACTAAAGGAAAGTTTATAATACAATATTATGTCAAAACTGGCGTACTGTCAATATTTGACGGAGAGAAGTCAGTTCAAGAACAACTTACTGACCTGCTGCCAAAATCTGCTCGATGGAAGCTGTCGTTATGCCAATCTGAGGAGCCCCAGCAGGTTTCATCGAACGAATCTTCAAAAGAGCATCTTCCGTGAAAAGTGCTATTGGTTTTGTAAACTTCTTTGCTCTCAATTCATCTGGACCGTCTCTGTCACCAGTATATTGTATTTGAACTGTACCAACAGTTGAAATACTACCCATAAAGTCTTCTGAGTCAGCAAATGGAATGCCAAGCCAAAAGTTTGAACGGTCTCCATTTGTATATTGAGTTTTTTGACCTCCTGTATGAGTCCATACTTTCACATATGGCATAATAGAACTTTGCATTTCAGGGTTAATAGTTGTTGTGAAGTTGTTGTTAAAGTTCATAGCATCTAATGTCAAGTTGTATGACCTCATATCCTCAACTGTAGAATATTCTTCTCTTGGATAATATTTGCCATCTATGTTTATATGATATTTAATACCAGGGTTGTAGAAACAAGAATAGTCATTTATAGTTCGTCTGAACAGTACAAACATAGTATCTGCATGTTTCATTGCAGTTGTTAAAGCAATATCTGTTCTTGCACCTGCGGCTCCTGGATTTTGGTTTCCAACTTCACCTGCAAAGTCTTTGACAGATATTTGGTGTATAGGGAACATAAGTGGAACTGCAATATATTTGGCAGCTAAAGCATTTGAAATATCTGGGTCCAACATATAGACTGCAAGTCTGCTTTCTATTCTCTTGCATTCAAATTTTTCGCATGTGAACTTAACTGGGTCCCAAGCAGTTCCAGCAGCATTGAAATAATAGTTTACTTCATTGTTGAAGTTTGAGAAACCAAAGTCTAAGTCAACTTTGTCTTTGCAAAATTCGACGAATGACGTTTGATTTGTTCCCTTTACGTCTGTAATAGTGAATGGGTCTTGTGTTGGTGCAATGACTAAGTTATTTTTGCTTGGAGTAAGTTCGATAGAAATTTTTCCTGCCCAGTTTGGCAAGTATCTTAAAAACCTGAAGATGAGGAAAGATGACAAAGGAACTCTAAGTTTCAGTTTTACTTTAGTGGCAGCAGTTCCATCTGAACCAGAAAGGTTAACATAAACTCCTGGAACGTTAGGGTCAAGTCTTCTTATTTTCTCAATAGTTGCATACTGGTCTGTTTGTTCTCTAGCTTGTGGTTGTACTGAGTTTCTCAAAGCGAACCATTCATAGTTTGCCCATGTTACTGTTTGAACTAAGTCAGAGTTAGAATATATCTTATATCCCATGAAAACTTCTGGAGCATATTGGTATCCGACATAGAAAATTCCATTGCAACCTTTCTTGTCAGACAACTTGGAAGAAGGTTTTATTTCAATGTCTTGTTCCACGTATAAGAATGAGTTGTCAATAGAAATAATATGAAACCTGTCGCAAGCAATATCTACTGTTGTTGAAGAACCTTCTCCAAACTCACCTACGTTTCCATAAGAAACAGCAGTTGTATATTCGTAAGTTCCAGGAACTATTTCTGACCTTCTAATGGCATTATCGCATTCGTTATACCATTCGGAAACATTTCCGTTCATGGCATCCAAAACTGTTGGCGTTATATTCTGAGCGGCGTACATTTCATATGGGTAAAAATATAGAATAGTTGGATTTATATGTCATAATAGAACCCACTCGGACCAAGCTTTACTTTCTTCCTGACTGAGTTTTTAACTGAATCTTTAACTCTTCTTTTTCCTTCATTGCCACTACTTTCACTAGATGAAGTTACTTCTTCACTACTTTCACTTTGTTCTACT
>NW_026529218.1:0-53082 GCF_026262505.1 Trichomonas vaginalis G3 | reverse complement strand
AAACGTTTAGTCATTTATGTTGACTCTGCCCCAGAATGTTATGTTATGAAAGAATGGGATGTTGTCTTTAACAAACCAAGAGCAACAATAGTGTCTGAACAAGAATGTAGACAGAAACTTAAGAAAATAAAAGTTGTACAAGTTGGAATGAAGATGTTAGATGCTTGGGATATCTTATTGTCAAAGTTAGAAGATTTTTCAGTTCGAGGTATAAAGTTCTATACACCTTCTCCAAACTTCTATTCTATCTTCACTGGATATAAATACGAACAAGTAGAATGGAAAGAAATTATAGAAGCTTGGTTAGACCATGTCAAAGAAATTATATGCAATGGAAACGAAAAGGTTTATGAGTATATCTTATGTTGGTTTGCAAACATCTTACAACATCCAAGTGCTAAAAATGAAACTGCTCTCATTATAATTGGAAAACAAGGAACTGGTAAGAACACATTCTTTACAGATATTTTGTGCAAACTGTTAGAAGGTTATTCGAATCCGAATATGACAAACTTAGAAAACATCTGTGGCAAGTTTAACTCCTCAATAGAGAATATGAAACTTATAGTTTGCAATGAACTTCAAAGTATAGATACAACAAAAGTTTTGAACTCAGATGCTTTGAAGAGTCTTATAACAGATAAAGTTGGAGTTGTTGAAAGAAAATATAAAGACCAAAGAGTTTGTGAAAATGTTGCAAACTTCATTATGGTTTCAAACAATGCTGTTCCGATGAAGTTAGAAAGTTCTGACAGAAGATATGTAGTTGTCAGAACGTCAGATTCTCATATGCAAGATACAGAATATTTTGACGACTTAGCAGAAACTTTGACATCTGACTTTTACAACCACTTGTTCTCATATTTCATGACATTAGATATTTCAAAGTTCAATCCAAGACAAATTCCACATACCGAAGAGAGACAAACATTGTTAGAAGCAAACAAGAGTGTATATGAACTGTTCATAGATGAAACTGACTTTGTGTCATTAGATGAAAGGTCATTGTACGATTCGTATAAACAATATTGTCAAGAATATGGTTATATGACAGCGTCTAAACGAACATTCTTGGCAAATGTCAAAAATCTTTTAGATGTTCAGAACGGCGTATATACAAAGAAAAATTTTTCTGAGTAAATTTTTAAAAAAACATTTTTTTATTTTATTTGAAATGTACGCTGAGTTTGTTGGAGAAGACCGTTGGGAAACTTGTTTGTTAGATGAGAAATATGAAATTCACTGTTGTGAGTCATTTGAAGTCAGAAACAAAAAGACAAAAAGAGTTTTAAGCGGATGGGAGGGAAATGACGGATATGCTATGATGAAGATGGGTGGGAAAAACTATTTAAAACATGTTGTCATTGCAACTCATTTTATACCGAACTCTAACAATTTACCTTTTGTAGACCATATAAACCATATAAGAAATGACAATAGACTTGAAAATTTACGTTGGGTTACTCGTTCTGAAAACAATAAGAACAAAGGCAAATTTGGAGATATAGTATTCGAATTTGTCGACGAACTAGAAGATGAAACAATTGAAATTACAGACTATGGTAAGCATACGTTTGAGTTTTACTACTATAGCGAAGAACAAGACTCTTTCTACTTTTATACCGGCGTAAACTATAGAAAATTACAAGTATATTTTACTAAGGCAGGCTATGCTTATGTAAACACTAGAGATACAGATGGAAAACACGTTCGAATACTTCTTAACAAATTCAAGAAGCTATATGGCATACCATTTTAAAACGTTTTTAAAAAAAATATTTTTTTATCCGATAGAAAAGATGACGAAATATATTTCAGTCAACAAATATATGTCAGGACTTAAAGAAGAACTAGACCCATTCGCTTATTTGAATGTTTACTTCTACCATTTTGAAAAGTCTTCATTCAGCAAAGTTTGGAACATCGAACCAGTTAAGTTTGCTATTGTGACTAAAAATGGTGCGAAATTTGAAGACTTAGACATAGAAGGTTTGTTAGCAGTCAAAGAAAGTTTTGACAGAAGGTTCTCAAACCTTAAAGAAGGCAAAGCATACAAACTTGTTATACCTTATGAACCAAAGAAGACAGACGACTATGAATATTATGAGTCTAAGATAGTTGAAGTTCAAGGTAAATTGGGTAAAAAAGATTTTTGAGTCTAAGCCGGTGTTTGCTCCTAAAGAGGAAGAGAACATTGACATTGACCCAGAAATGTTCTAAAAATAAAATTTTATTTTTACATGTCAAATTTCTTTTTCTCTGGCTCTGGTTCTTTCTTCTCTTCTTCTACTTTCTTTTCTTTCTTTTCTTTCTTTTCTCTCTTCTTCTTTTCTGGTGGAGTTATGTCAAACTTCTCAGAACCATATTTTTGTAAAAGTTCTTTGTCCTTTAATAGCTCTTCTATTCTGTTTTCTATTTCATCTTCAAGAACAGCGCATGTGTCTTCTTTGCATTCTAAGAACTTTTGTTGGACTTCATCTTTCCAATCGGCGTCATCTCTGTCAACAAGTCTGTCATTGACAAATTTTAAGACTGCTCTTTGTAATGTTTTATGGTTCTTGTCATATTCCCAGAAACAGAACTTTAGAACAAATTCACCTTTCTTGTTTACACTATGTAAGATTTTATGGTCGACAGATGTTTTGCTGTCAAAAAGTTTGTCTCGAATATAGATAGCGAAATCGCTAGACATTTTCTAAAAGATAAAAATTTTAATTTTTCTAAAAATATGTTAGAAAAAAAGTTTGCTGACATTGACAAGAAATTTGAGAATGTTTTAAACAAAACAAGAGGAAGTTAGAAAATGCTCAGATAAAGCCTATACATGACAAGTTCTTATTTGCTCAGAATGGTATAACAGGTCTAATTGCACCACCTGGGTCGGGTAAGACTTTCACTTATCTTAAAATGGCTGCACAACAACAAGAACTAGATGAGAAGAACCCATTCTATGAGTTAGTAGTCATTTGTAGTACTTCTGGTCAATTTGACCAAACCGTCAATTTCGTTCAAAGATATTATAAAGAAGTCTAAGTTAGTATGTATAAAGATACTGAGTTGTTAGATTGGATAAAGAAGTACCAAAGAAGAGTTTTGAAGTACAATGCTATAAATGAGTATATAAATTCTAAGTTTAAAGACCCAAATGAGGAAATGCAGAGAATATTAGAGAAGAAACACTTCAGAAACAAACAGAAAGAGATAGAATACATTTCGAAGAAATTGCAATCTTACGATTGGAAGACATACCCTCATAGATGTCTTCTTATCTTAGATGACTTTGCTTCTCATCCTTTGTTAAAGAACAGAGAACAAGACATGTGTCGAATTCTTAAGAAGCTCAGACACTTTAACATCTCAGTCGTAATATGTGTACAGACAGCAAAGAGTTTAAGTAAGGATGTTAAAAGAATACTTACTGACATTATACTTTTCCCCGGATTGTCCGAAGACGATTTCATGGAACTTATGAAAGAGTCCATGGCAGGTAAGTTTGACAGACATGAACTATGGGAGAAGTACAAAGTCATACAAGACCCTCATACTTCTTTCAGAATTCATATCTACGCGAACAAAGTTCAAATTGTAAAAAGTCAAGCTTGAAAAATGTAAGTGTTTAGTCTTAGTAAGTCTGTTGTGGTGCTGGGGCTGTCGGTTCTTCTGGCTTTGGAAGACATTCAGGAAGAGAGACGTGAGACATTCGTTTGTGTCCTGTCGGAAGGAAGAACTTTTCCAGTTGTCGGGAAAAACTTTTCCTGTCGGAAGGAAAAATTTTTTTTGTTGGAAGGAAAAACTTTTCCTGAAGTTCGACCAAAAAGTTCTCAATTTTCGAAAATTTGAATGGTTTACGGACGGACAACTGGAAAATTTTTTCCTGTCGTCGGGAAAATTTTTTCTTGTCGTCGGGAAAAATTTTTTCTGTCGGAAGGAAGAACTTTTTCTGTCGGATGGAAGGACTCGGAATGCCAGAAGGATTTGACGAGGCAGTTTACCTAATTGAGCTACTTGAGCCATCTGAAGTCAAGCTTGAAAAATAAATGGTTCATTTACTCTACTTGTTTGAAGTTGTCAAAATACTCTGTTATTTTTTCCTTTAACAATGACAAATCTTCTTTGAATGTAAGTATTGTACAACCTTTAATATCATAGTGTGTTTGAGGTAAAGTATCTTGAACTATTTGTTTCACATCTTCATTTGGGGTCATTGAAATCGGTAAGTTTTCGCGATAGAACCAATTTCTGTCAGATTTGTAAATCTTAGCAAGGTCGTAAAAGCTTTTGTTGTTTCTTCTGACTAAATGCAACATAACCATATCTTTATCTTCTTCATTTTCCATCTCTTCAGTATAAATCATATACTTATAGTTCTTTTCCTTTCCTTTTGGTACCGACCGTGGTATTCTTTTCTGAATGCTTTTGTCTTTTGCTTCAAGCTTGTTCTCTAGCTCTTCACGTTCTTGTCTATGAATTCGTCAAGAAGTCTGTAAATATTCCAAGCATAACGAGGCGAAGCCCACATTGCAACAGCATTTACAAGAAGTCTATGTACATAATATCCTCTCAAACCATTTGGCAATTTTTCACGATTTCATAGAGTTTTGGCGACTGGGGTTTTTTACCTACTCGCTGTTCTTCACTGTTTTCAGAAAAAAGTATGTCTCGCTGTGCTTCGCTCAAAAGTTCTTGTGTGCTTTGGTTCCTAAACCAGTCTTTAGGAAGCTTAGTATCTGGAGCAAAACATGCTGTCAAAATACTTTGCATTTGGTACATATCGTCTTTGACCGAACGAATGAGACGGAGTTGTTTGTTAAACTGTATGTACTCGTATTCTTCATTTATAGCTTCATGGACTATAACTGTTGTTGTGTTCTCTGATGTTGACATATCTGTCCTTACATACAAAATAAAAAAATAAATAAAAATAAAACTAACTTTATTTTTTCTATCTTTCACAAAAGACCAAAAATAAACGCTTTACATGTATTTTTCAGCAACTTCGTCAAATAATTTTATAGCTTTATCTATCTCATCTACTTCAAACGTTTCTTTACCTTTCGTGGGAGCACCATACATTTTCTCAAACTTTTCAAGTAGTTCTGTTTCAGCAGCTCTCATATCGTTAACGAACACAACCTTGACTCTATTGACTGTAGAGTCATATCTTTGAGTTATATTATATGTTCTTCCTATCTTATATCTCTTTGTATTGAAGTCCTTCGGTTTCTGAACGATGTAAAGTAAGCCTTCACTGCAACGTTCCGTATCGAATGAACCATAAGTTATGAAGTTATATCCAACAACTGGGTCTAACCATAACAAAACTATTGGTATAAGACTTTTGTCTATAAGATATGCTGTAGTTCCATAGAATCTTACCGATATCATAAGCTCAGGATTTCTTGTCAAAATTTTCTGAGTTGAAGCATTTCTAACCCAGTCCTTTGTTTTCTTTCCAGATGGAAATATAATGTCTGACAAAGAATATTTGTTGTATTTCTTTGAGTATCTTACGTTTAAATCACCTATTCTAACCACTTTGGTGTCATTGTCTATCTTTTTAACTGTTTCAAACTCAATGTTTGACATATATGTCTTTACATACAAAATAAAAAAAATATTTTATAAAAAACTAACTTTATTTTTTCTATCTTAAGGAAATTCATGATTTTTGTTGCTGAATTCAATAAAAATAATGTTTAGGTGAAGAGGTGAGATGTCACCTGTTTTCTCACCTCTTTTCTCACCTCTTGAATTTTCATGATTTCATCGTAAATGTTTTGTCAAGACTTCTTCGTAAATGTTTTGTCAAGACTTCTTCGTAAATGTTTTGTCAAGACTTCATCGTAATGAGCGTAAATCAGACAAAAATAATGTTTAGGTGAAGAGGTGACATCTCACCTGTTTTCTCACCTGTTTTCTCACCCAAGTTATTTTTTAAATTTTGTGAAAACTCAACGGTTTGACACATGCCCTAAAAATTATTTTACTCAGAATTTTGTTGCTGAATTCAATAAAAATAATGTTTAGGTGAAGTGGTGACATCTCACCCGTTTTCTCACCCGTTTTCTCACCTGTTATTTTATAAGCGCTTTACATGAATTGTACGATGTATATTTGAAATCTTAAACAGTTTCGTAGCTTCTATTTCTTCTGTCAGTACATCGAATGTTTTAACAATGCCGAAAGTTTCTTTATACTTCTTCTTGACGTCAGATAGAAGGAAATCTTCTGCAGTTGGATAGTTTTTGTTCAGAAATTCTAACATGTTCATTTTATCTTCTGCTGGCTTTTCTGCTTCTTTCTTTAAATCTGCATAGTCGTTTCTCATTCTTTCTATCTCTTTGACGGAGTAGTTATATCTCCTCATTGCTGCTTTACATTTAGAACATTGCGGGTTCATTTTTGCGTTATATTCTGAAACCTTACCTGCTAAAACAACCAAGGCGTCAATGGTTTTCTTTAACTCAAAAGCTGCTGGTTTAAACTGTTCATGCCATACCTTACCTCTTCTATCTTTATCTCTTATTTCCCAAACACATTTTGCAACTAATGAAACAAAGTTGTCGTAGGTCTTAAATTCTTCAGATTTATATATGTCAGAAACATTCTTATATACCATATCGCAATCTTTGTCCATAACCTTATGGTTGCAATGAAAACCAAGGAATTCATAGTTTACCTTTCGTATGAACTTCTTTATTTCTACCGAGTCAGTTGCTTTGACTTCTATTTCGTCAAATTCGGGAATAGTGAGTTTTTGTTGTTGGATTTCGGGTAGTTTAGGTAAATGGTCAATAATGTCCTGCATTTCATAAAGATACTGTTCATTTTCTTCATCTTTCGCACTACAGTCTAAATTACATGTTAACAATTCCTGCTTTATCTTCTGGATTTTTGTTTCGAAAGTATATGAAGAAGGAATGAAGTTTTTCATCTCTACTAACATTGACGTAGGATTCATGACTAAAGAGTTTGGTGCTGTTGTTTGAATTGTTGTTGTGCCGATTGTTGAAATCATATCTTTTATACAAAATAAAAAAATAAAAAAAAATAAAACTAACTTTATTTTTTTATTTCGGGAAAATTCATGAGGTGAGAAAAGAGGTGAGAAAACGGGTGAGATGTCACCTCTTCACCTAAATTATATTTTTGGGTCATTTACACTCATTACGATGAAGAAATCATGACAAAACATTTACGAAGAAGTCTTGACAAAACATTTCCGTTCATGTTTGACAAAACATTTACGAAGAAGTCTTGACAAAACATTAATATATAAAATTCATGAAAATTCAAGAGGTGAGAAAACAGGTGAGAAAACGGGTGAGATGTCACCTCTTCACCTAAATTATATTTTTACTGAATTTAGCAACAAAATGAACGAGGTCAGGATATATGTTGCTGAATTCATTCATAACACCCTTTGTAAGCTCATAAAATGCTTGTTTTGAGGTCGAGCCACTTTTGGCTCCACCATATTCTTTCAACCTGAAGCATTTAATATATGTAAAAATATATTGTTTTAAAATGGTATGCCATATAGCTTCTTGAATTTGTTAAGAAGTATTCGAACGTATTTTCCATCTGTATCTATAGTGTTTACATAAGCATAGCCCGCCTTAGTAAAATATACTTGTAATTTCCTATAGTTTACGCCGGTATAAAAGTAGAAAGAGTCTTGTTCTTCGCTATAGTAGTAAAACTCCAACGTATGCTTGCCATAGTCTGTAATTTCAATTGTTTCATCTTCTAGTTCGTCGACAAATTCGAATACTATATCTCCAAATTTACCTTTGTTCTTATTGTTTTCAGAATAAGTGACCCAACGTAAGTTTTCAAGTCTATTGTCGTTTCTTATATGGTTTATATGGTCTACAAAAGGTAAATTGTTAGGATTCAGTATAAAATGAGTTGCAATGACAACATGTTTAAGATAGTGTTTTCCACCCATCTTCATATCAGCATATCCGTCATTTCGCTCCCATTCGCTTAAAACTCTTTTTGTCTTTTTGTTTCTGACTTCAAATGACTCACAACAGTGAATTTCATATTTCTCATCTAACAAACAAGTTTCCCAACGGTCTTCTCCAACAAACTCAGCGTACATTTCAAATAAAATAAAAAAAATATATTGTTTTAAAAATAAATTGTTTTCATGAGTTTTCTACGATGTTAGAAAAAATGTTATTTTCTAATATCTTCACATTCAATACTTTTTCAGCACTTTTCCGTAGTTATATATGAAAGACAATTCGAGATAAAAGTCATAGTACAATGGAATAATATGTTGCACACCATTTGTTGTGAACCAAACTTGAAAGTCAGAGAAACTGTTACTAGATGGTTCGTAGAATTTAGAAGCAAAGTCATAAAAGTCCTTACCAATACATAGAAAACTATTGTTGCTTGAACTGAAACTTGCATGACACATAACATTTTGAGGGTCAAACACGTTTCTATAAACCATCAAATCTGCTGGTGGAAGTATAAATTTAAATGGACCATCTGGTGGTAATGGTTCGTTCTGGTTTAGTAACCGAAGAATTGTGCCCAAGAACGTTTGTCTACTTCCCAAAATAAAAACTCTGTATCTCTTGGAGGTTAATTTCAATCCTTTGAAATGAAACGGTGGAGTTCATCTTGTCATATTCTAGTTTCAGATAGTATGTTCCATTTAGTAAAGAGTCGTATTTTTCTTGAAATTCCCAATAATATTTGTTCATTTGAGTTTGAAAGTCATTTAGAGTTTTCTCAAGACTTTCGTCTGAACGAACTGTAAAGATTCTCATTTCGTCAAATTTGTCTATTAGACCATCAGAACCTTTATACTGCCCATGAAAATATACTGCGAACATAAATGCGTTAGTTCTATTTGAAAACAAAACTCTTCTAAATCCTATTGCCTTTGCATCTGAAGGACTTTGAAGCCAACGAACTGGATAGTCAAACCTGTAAGCTCGGGATGAAATTTCTTCATCTGAAATAGTCATACCAGCATTTGTAAAGATATAGTCTAACGGTTTTGTATCTGCTACTTTTGTTCTTTGTTTTTCAACCTGAAGCATTTAATATATGTAAAAATATATTGTTTTAAAAACGTTTTTACTTCATATTTCTCATCTAACAAACATGTTGTCTGACTGCTTGAGGGTTAGGTTGGTACCATTCGAACTTGACACTTGCAATTCCTTCAATTGCATTCAAAATGTCTGAGTCGGAGTCAACCATTTGTTCTCTCTTTGTAGTCTTGAAAGCGTCAAGAAGCATTGCAGCTGTTGTGACATTGCCATGTGCATAGTAAATGTGACCATCCAAATCTGTTATGGTCAATCTGAGATTGTGTCCTTTCTTATTTCCGTCTTGTATGGCAGCAAGTACACCCATGAAGCCTTCTTTGTTCTTTCCTTCGTCAAAGTTTACTGTAAAGGTTCGACCAGATGTAATTTGACTTCTAACTTCACGATACTTTTCATATGCATATCTTGTTCTTTCCATGGGAGCATGACCATCCTCTGCACTACCTTTTTTCCTTCTCAAAGGATGCAATTGTTCGTCATGTTTCCAGTAGAATCTGGCAAAGCCGTCGTGTCCTTCAACTTGAGGTTCACTAACATCGAAAGGCATGTTCATAAGACGTTCTTCTTCTAACCTCTCTAGTCTGTTTGGATAATTTGCACGTGCTGTTTCCAAATCCATTTCGTAGCGAAGACCAGACAATTTGTCATAGACTTTTATGGGTCTTCCCTTCCTATATTTAAAATTCTTCGAAACTCTCCAACCATATCTTTGCAACTCTGCTTTTATTCTAGCAGATTTTCTATCCATTCTATATGGGGCATTTTTATAAAAATAAAAAAAATATTTTTTTCTTTACTTTACATAACCGCCTGCTGCCATAAGTCTTTGACGCCAACCCATACCAGCTAATGAAGGTTGACTTGGTTTAGTTTGGAAACTAAACTTTGGTTTTGGTTTATCTTCAGTTTTTGGTTTTTCTTCTTCTATCGGTTTTTCGTCACTTTTCGGTTCCTCTGACTTTACTTCACCTGCAGGAACAGTTGTGTCGTCAACATCTTCATAAATATCATATGCCATTTGTTTTTGTTTTCCTTTCAACTTTTTGTGTTTGTTGTAAAGTTTAGAATATTTTGACTCTAAGTCAATGAGATGTTCTATAATGAACTGTTGGTCAGTGAAGTAAACTTTTCCATCTGTTGTCTCGAAAGCTCCTTCAGACTTCAATATTTTATTTGTGAGAGTCTGTTTCTTTTTTGAGATACTTGCCGTTCCATTTCTATGAAAAGTGACTTTGTAGTTAGGGTTTGTATTTCCAGACCTGGCACTTTCTATTATTGAATTTTTCTCTTCATCGGTAAGTTCTTTGACAGGTTTTGACAATGGTTCTGAACTTTTTGTTTGTGGTGTCAAATCTACCGTTTCAACTTCTTCGGTCATTTCATCTCAGTAAAAAAATTTAGTTTGGTTTGTTTTCAACTGGTTGTTGTTGTTTTTTAAGTCGGTCTAAAACTTCCTGAGGTATAGGAAGAACTTGACAAACACGTTGTGTAACTGCTGGAAGTCGACAAATCCATCTTGAACCCATTTGTCTCAATGCTGTATTGTTCATTTCATCTCAGTAAAAAACTTTACATTCCCCACGTTTGAGGCGGTTGAGGTTGGTTATTGTTTACCCATTGTTGTGCATGGTTATATCCTCTGTTAAAGAATCTTTCACCTTGGTCCATATAGTGTCCTGCTTGGTTATAGTAGTCATTTGCTTTGTTATAATAGTTTCCTGCTTGTCTTCCTACATTGTCCATCCATCCTTGAACTTTTCCTCTTGTTTCAGGATTTGGAATAAGATTTGTTGCATCTCGTGCTACATCCCAACCTTTCTGTACAGTTTGTATAATAGGTTGTGCTTTCTCTTTAAGTATACCTAATGTACTCAAAATCTTCCTTCCAACTCCAAATACACCTCTGGCTATTGTTCCCACTGCGGGCAAAAATCTGGATGCAACTCCTGCTAATGCGCCAAATAAACCCATTTCTTATAGGGTAAAAAATGACGAATCCAAACAAGGACCCCTATGTTTCTAAAGCGACAAAGAAAGCACTCATGATAAAAATCTTTAGTTCAACACCAAATGCTTGGTTTATGGATATCTTGGAAACATTCCGAGGTATAGAGAAGATGGACCACCATACTGGTTAATATTTGTTGGTCAAAACACAAGATACTGTGAAGCCATACCATTATGGTCCAAAAATATTTTAGATGTGAAAACTGCTTTGACAATATTCGTTGACAAATACCATCCAACAAAACTGACATCTGACTGTGAAAGTTCTTTCAAATCAGATGATGTAAAAAACTATCTGCGTTCAAAAAATGTAAACCAATATTTCATTGTCGACCAAAACCATTCTGCTCTTGGTGTCATTGACGGATGTATAAAAATGTTAAGAGACTTAAACCAACCACAAGGTGGTGAAGCAAATGAAATGTCATATGACGACAAATATAGACACTTCTCCATGGCAAAGATGAGACAAGTTTTAAATATTTACAATAGCCGTAAACAAAAAGGTTTGGGAAACCACTCCCCGAAGAAATGAAAAACAACCCTGACTTAGAGAAAGACTATATATTTAATAATTTAGTCAAAAGAGACAAACAAGAAAGAATGCCGGGCTTCAAACTTCAGAAAGGTGACAAAGTAAAAATAGAAATACCTAAACGCGACCCATATGAAAATACTATTGACTATGACAACAATGGGAACCCGACAGGTACTCACATTCGTGTTCGTAAAAATAGAAGAAAGTATACAAGAGAATATTATGAAGTTTTAGGCAAACATGGCAAAATGTACAGACTGCAAGCAGAAGATAAAACGACTATTGTCAGACCTCGTTTCAAACTTGTCAAAGTTCAAGGTGGTATACTTTCAAAGACAGTTCCTAACAAATATAAGACAACTCCTGACGAATATGCTAAAGAAGTTGAAAATGACGACTAAGCATTTCTATACCATGCGTAAACTGTCATGTAAGGTGGCATGTAGTCTTTACTTTGTCCCGTTGTTTGCGTATATCCTGAAACGCGATGTGTATGGTTTCCTCCTCCCTCAGTGTTACTCCAGTAACAATCTATAGCAAACTTAACGTTGTCTTTAACATCATATCCTTTACCTTTTATCATTGCTGACCAATCCCAATATCTATGCTTATGCCAACCTGCTTGAGATGTACTTAAATCTATGTAGTGACTATGTGCAGGTAAATTTTCACCTGAAATCGTTTTACTTCCACCTGTTTCCTTTGAAGAGTTTGCACAATACAAAAACCGGTCGACTATTTGAGTCCAAGTTCCAAAACCCAGAACTGTTTCTGGATTTGTTGAGTTCATTGACGTATAAATAGAGCCTATAGGATATAATGTTTGAAGTATTTCTGTCTTTAATGTTTGAAGCTCTGTTTTGTCTGCTTTCTTGTCATATAAATCTTGAGCAGTGAATTTAATATTATGTTCATCCTTCATGACATAAACATCTTTACATCTAATGTTTTTCATCGTCGTTATGTCGTCATCCGATGTTAAACCTTGTGGAAAGTTAGGAGGTTTACAATATAATGCATCCCCACCAGTTTCTTCAACCGTTCCTTCAATACTTTCTATAGCAACAGTTGTAAAACTTGTATGTGTATGAGTCTTATTTGCTTTCTTCTCTAACTCATCGTTAACATAAGTTTTATCTGCTTTAAGGTCTAAACATCCTGAAACCCATCCTGTATCGGCTTTAGTTTTTAAAATCTTCGATGTCCGTTCATGGTACCAGTCAACCCTTTCTTTCATTTCGTTATCTTTTTCATCCACATATTCCTTATCCGCTTTCTTCTCTAACTTACTAGCCACATATTCCTTATCTGCTTTCTTTTCAAGGCTAACGTTTAAGTCTGTTATTTCAGATATAGAATGTGTATGAGTCTTTTTAGAATATTCGTTTTCAGCTCTTGTCACTTCACTTGACATTTTATTGTCAACATATGTTTTGTCTGCTAGTTCAGGATGAGTATGTTCTTTTGTTGCATAAGCATTGTTAGCTCTTTCTTCTTCTTTTGCTATTGCATCGTCTACATATTCTTTGTCAGCTTTGTTGTCAACATCTGCTTTCAAAAGAAGTTCATTTATAGGTTTCTCGTTTAAAGTTCCTTTTGTTGGATTTATACAGACAGTATTGTTCTTCTTGTCTTGAAATAGAAACTCATCTGTCATTGGGTTTAATGTCAGTTTTAAGTTTCCTTCTTTCAATGACTCAGATATCTTAGAGTAGTTTGAAAAGTTTGTTGTGTTCTTATTTAGAGCTTGCATAATGAGTTGTCGGTTGTGTTGTATTTCTCTCATGGAAGCAATATCTTTCGACATTTTTATTCTAGATAAAATATGCTTCCAATAGAAAAAGAAAATTCAAGAGTTGCTACAACTAAACCATTAGATGAACTTTTTACTAATGTCGGTCAAAAGTTTGAGACAGAGACCGTAAAGCATGAAGGCTATCGTTTTGACTACCCATTAAGATGGCTAAGAGACCCATCTGTCACAAAAGCTATTGGCTTTCGTAGAATGAAGTTCATTTCAGAAGCCATACATGGTTTCCCATTTACGGTCGGTTTTGAAGTTCGATACTATAACAAAGAAAAACGTATGTATGAGAAATTTGAACAGGGAAAACTTTTACAAGTTAGTTTGCTTGTAAACTTAGAAACAACTCTTCAAGCTTTTCAAGAAAAAATAAACAATATCTATATCGAATATGCAAAACAGTATAACATTGACGAAGGAGAGTACCATCTCGATATTATTTATGACAGGAAAAATGCAACTGTTAAAATCAATAGAATAGAAGACCTTGGAGAAAACGTTTATATTTCTACAAAATATAACAACTTGGCATGGTATAGATTTATGAGGATGTTAAATCAGCCTGCAGCATATCCAGTACACCCAGACTTTTATGAAGTCGAAAACCCTAATGGAACATATGAAAATGTTTTCGACCAAGATGCTATTATTGTTCATGCTTCATTTTCTGGCGCCCAAAACTCTTTCTTATGCTTGGCAAATGACTTTTACGAAAAACCTACAAAGTTATACGAACCACCAAGTGGAAGTATTTCAGACTTTCAAGTATGGTTTACTACAGATGGAAGAAAAAGAATAATTCCATTATACCATGCGTTTTACTTAGAACTTAGTTTCATATACAACTACTATCGAACGGTAAAAATATAATTTTTTAATACGGTTGAGGTGTTGGATTTGGTTGCCAACTAGACTGTGGTGCAGGTTCAGGCTGTTGTATAACAGGAGCTTGCTCTTCTGGTTCAGGGTCTTTAGGTATAATACCAACGAACTGACCTACTCTTTTACCAATATTTTTGACTCCGTTCCAAATTCCTCTTCCGACAGATTTTATTCCATTCCATATACCTCTTCCAACTCTTCTGAAGAAGTTTCCAATACTACTGAAGAAACCCATTTTACTATATGTAAAAATCTAATGTCCGCCTAGTCTCTTACGTTTCCTGTTGAGTTCCATAGCATTCTTTAACTGGAGCTCATACATTCTGTTTCTCCTCTGGTAGAAAACATATTCTGGGTCAACTCCTGTGTTCGCGTCATCTGCATAAAGTTGTTTATATCCCACTTCAGGGTTTGTATAAAACTCTTTCCATCTCATATTTGCATACCATGGTGGCAAACCTAACGCAGCGTCATTTGACATGGCAGTTTGCATTTGTACATCTGTTGGCACTTGACCATAGTTTGCCATTGCAGTTTGTATTCTAACTTCATTTGGAATATTCTCTGGGTTTGGTTGTCCAGGTTGCTGTGCATTCGCTAAGTTCTGTGCGTCCATTTAATATTAGATAAAAATATCTCTTACGAGTACATATACTGAACATTTGCAGGCATTGGTTCATCTTCATATTCTCTGTACTTTTCTGCCACGTCAAAGAAATAAATGACACAATGGAAAAAACTAAAACAAGTAGTCCTATTTCAAACCACATTTACTTACTAATAAAATTTCTTTGTTTGACACTTTCTCCGGTTTATAGGACCTCTCTCATATTCTATCTTGTCATATATAAACTCATAGTCATGTATGTCCTCTAACCATCTCATAACGGTTTCCAAACCACTTTTATCGGATGTAAAGTAAAAGCATGGATGGTTATGTATAACGTCTAAAGTTTCTAAAGAGTCTCTCAAAGTCCAGTCTACTTGGTATTGAAAATCCCATGTGTTATAGAACGGCGGGTCCACTATAAAGAAAACATTTTCCTTGTCTTTATATTTTTCATACAAATCTGTCCAATGACATCTCACAAACTCTATACCCTCAATATATTTATCTATGTCCTCTTTGAAAACATTTGTATAGTTAAGATATAAAACTTTTGACATAAGTGTTTCAATGTCATGAACTCTTATAGAACCACTATATAATAGTCTAGAAGATATACTATCCAGTCTATATATTCTGCTTTTTTAAAACCTTCTCACAATATTTTTCTTATCTAATGGTATACGTTCCATCTTACCTATAGGTATCTTTCTTTTAACTCTTTCAATATATTGTTTGTGGTCTGGTATATGTTTGAGACGGTCCATATAGTTGTCGAAGTCATTGCATATAATCTTTGAGTCTGGGAATATTGTATGGCACAAATGGGATATATAGAAACTTCCACCGAACAAATCTACAAATGTTAGACCATTCGGTAGTTTCTTAAGTTCTCTCAATATAATATCTTTACATCTACTCTTATTTCCAAAGAACGGTAACGGTGGTTTTGTAAAATTCATTTTATATATAATAATAAAAATGTTTTTACCTGAAAAGTGACAGAAAAGTGACAAAGCATGAAAACATATATAATTTGTGAAAAGTGAAACATTATATAATGTTTTCGACCAAGAAGACTAACAATTTTCCGAATAAAAACTTCATTTATACTAAACATCTTCAGGGCGTAACGCGCCTGGAAGCCCTCCGAATATATACTTCATTTATACTAAACATCTTCAGGGCTAGAAGGCACGAAGTGCCTGGAAGCCCCGCTACCTTTTTTTTTTTTTTTTTTTTTTTTTTTTTTTTATTTATACTAAACATCTTCGGGGCTAGAGGGCACGAAGTGCCTGGAAGCCCCACTACCTTTTTTTTTTTTTTTTTTTTTTTAATACGATAAAAGTAATTGGGTGCAACTTCTTCTAAAAGATTTTTGACAAAAACATCAATTCTTTGATTTTTAACGCAGCCAAAATCGTGATATTTTATCTTTTTAAATAAAGATTCAGAAACGTTATTCACAACGGTTAATTCATTTGGTCTGGCAGCGGCTATCCACATCATAGCCAACAATTCCTTATACAAAATTCAAAAAACTTGGGTGCAATCAGTTCTGATTGCACCCAAGTTTTTGAACTTTCTTGAGGGAATTAAAGGGTGAGAGATTTATAGTCTATCTATATATCTCCCACCCTCTAATTCCCTCCCTGACAGCGGGAAACTTTGTCTGAATGTTAAACTATTCAGACAAAGTTTCCCACTGTTTGCGAAGGAATTGTTGGCTATGATGTACTGATCATGAATCAGTACATCATAGCCAACAATTCCTTATATAAAGTTCAAAAACTTGGGTGCAATCAGTTCTGATTGCACCAAGTTTTTGAACTTTCTTGAGGGAATGGAAGAGTAAGAGGTATACATTATGAATATATACCTCTTACCCTTCCATTCCCTCTCTGACAGCGGGAAACTTTGTCTGAATGTTAAACTATTCAGACAAAGTTTACCGCTGTCAGCGAAAGAATTGTTCCATCTGGTGCATAGAGTGTGAATCTATGCACCAAATGGAGCAAGCCCTCGCGAAATTGCCAAAACTTGCGTCGCATTTCAAAGATTGCGACCCAAATTTTGGCGTTTTAGTAGAGATGGAGTATTTTTGAGTCACTGACCTATATGCAGTGGCTCAAAGGGCTCCATCTCTGCTTTGAAGCAAGGAAACTTTCCTCGAAATTTTGATAATTTGAAGAAAGTTTTCAAGCAATTAACAAAGGATTACTCGCTATGAGGTAAAAATTCTAGATTTTCACCTCATAGCGAGAGCTTCCCTTTCATTGCTTGAAAACTTTCCCCAGCTTCAAAATTGGGGAAAGGGCTGTAAAGTCGACTCCGATACCAGCAGGTACCAGAGTATTTAAAGAGAAGCCCTCGTACGAGTTTCTATGAAGACCTTCTCATTCAAGAAGATCTTAATAGAAAATCGTACGAGGGCATTGGAAACTCGCGTCTGGTACATGTTGGTACCAGAGTGTTTGAGATTTGAAGACTCTGGTACTAACATGTACCAGAATTTATGATGAATTTAAGATGGACCATTATAAAATGGTAGCGGTTTGTTTCAAAAAATTTTAGATGAGATTTGCATAGATATAGATTATATGATTTATACATATGAAAAATAATATATAAAAATATAATTTTGGAAAAAAAAAAAAAAAAAAAAAAAAAAAAAGGGAGTGGGGCTTCCAGGCACTTCGTGCCCTCTAGCCCCGAAGATGTTTAGTATAAAATGAGGTTTTTATTCTGAAATGTTTGCTTTAATGTTTTTTACGGATGGAAATGAACTGGATATCGTCTGAGTCTTCGCTTGTTTCCTCCTCTTCTTCTTCTTCGTCCGAATTGTCTTCATCTTCACAATAACCAGATAAGAAGATGGTTATTTTGGTTTGTTCAGTTAGTATACAAGTCTCGTGTACGGAGGCACTGCGTTCCTCCGTACGCAATACTTGTGAATTTGACACTTTACAAAACCGTTAACGTATATTTTACAACACAAACACAAACACCAACCTAACCTTAAATATTTATAAAGCCGCCAACCACTTCACCTCACTAATGTAAAAAATAAACGTTCTCACTTACAAAAGTATTGCAACTCCTCCCATTGCTGTGCTTCACATAACAGTTCATATTCTTCTGACTCACTTTCTTCTTCATATAGGTCAAAGTTACTGTCAAAATAAATGTTAGTAAGTTTTGACAAAGCTAATGAAACACGTTTACCGTTTGTATCGTATGCTTGTATAAACTTTCCATTCTTCATTCCTTCATAAATGCTTAAACTAACTTTACCCTTTCTCCCTCGTATCTGATAGAATGTATTTTCACGAGGAACAAAGAACAAATTCTTGAACTCATGACCGTTGTAGTTTGTTATCTCAATAGTTTTCGTCATTTATATAAAAATAAAATAAAAAATAAACTTAAAAATAAACGTTGTCAGAGGTGAAAAAATAAATTTAGGTGAAGTGGTGAGATCTCACCTGTTTTTTCACCTCTTTTTTCACCCGTTGAATTCATTACTTTATAACTCTCTTCCTTTCTCCAACTCTTCTAGCTTCTTCTTAAGTTCAGCAATGTTGTCTTCATGAAGTTTAATCTTTCTCAAAATTCCTTCTTTATCTAATGGTTGCTTTATCTTTCTAAACTGAACTCTACCATCCTTCATAGTATGAATGTAAAAACCTTCTGGAATAGTTCCTGATTTAATGTATTCTACCAAAAACTTTTGTTTCATTGCTTCAGTGACTTTAGTCGTCATTTCAATCAAATAAAAATTTTAATATTAAATAAAAATAACGTTATTTTTTCAGTAAGGAAACGCAGGAGTTTTACGATTTATTTGAGGCGTGGGTTCTGGTTTAAATGTTGGAGTCGGTTTAGGAGTTGACTTTTGAACAGGAGTTTGTACTTCCATAGGTTCAGGAGTTATTGAAGGTTTTGCTTGTGAAGGCGTTGGTTTTGGCGAATGTGTTGGAGTTTGTTTAACTTCAGCTACTTCAGTATTATTTATAACATTTGCTTTGTTTCTTTTCAACATCATTACTGCTCCTGCTGTAGCTAGCAAACCTAGTGGGAGACCATATCTTATATAAGGACTTGACCAAATGCTATTTTTGACAGGAGCTGGTGGAACACCTAACCTTGGTGAAACTGCTCTTTGCCATTGTGCAGCTCGTAAGAAATATTCAATAGGTGCTCCATAATCGTTTGGTAAAGTTTGTTTCACAGATGGTGAAGGTTCACGAGAGCTTGATGAAGAACTCATTTATAAGCTTTAAAAATAAACGTTCATCCTTTATTCCTCACTGTCGTCCGTGCTAAGTTATAGTCGTCAAGTCTTATTATTGGTATGCCTGACTGTCTTACTTGTATTGCAAAGCAACAATCCCTCATAAATCCAATAAGTGGCTTTGGTACATTTTCAGTTGCTAGTTCAATAGGTCCTTTAACAGACAATTTGTATGTTATTGGAGCAGTAGATGTTTGACCTTGCTGGAAGCAAAAGTCCACTTCTGTTGGAAAACCACATAAGAAATGTGTGTTGTCATAGCTATCCCATTTATGTTCCACACTACCATCATCCACCAATGACCTCATAACATCTTCATTAAATCCTATCATATCATTGTTTGTATTGCAAGCGTTCGCAACCATTTCATAAAATACAGGTCCATATGATTTTTCAGGTTCTGCAGGCATATTTCCATAAGCTCCCATGGAAAGCTGAAGATATTTAAACTTAGGGTTCTCAAAATTAACATAATAGTTGTCTTTCTTTCTAAATAGTGCCCAAATACTTTTAACATTAATAGGCGTATAAGCTGCTGTAAATGTTGCACTTGAACTATCTGTATTCTTTGAGAATGAACCGTCCATAGGAATCCAATCCATAACTTTAACAGGAAAACATAAAGCCTCGTTTGTATAATGTTCTACAAGTTCTGTATAAATGTTAGGGTCTAAAGAGAATGACTTTGGATGAATGAAACATTCATTAAAATCCATCTTTGTTCGAAATAGTTGCTGGGTTACAGTTGTAATAGTAACTGTTCCACTAGCTTCTACTGCCTTCGTTATCATAGTGAATGGTTCATTCCATGGAACAAATTTATTTGTCGGTGGATTTGAATCTGAAGCAAATGCAACTTTAAGAGTTGGATTGAAAGCAATGATATCATTTACAGATATAGATGTGCATTGTAAGGCGTCGCTACTGAACTTTACTTTAAGCTGAATGTTTCCTGCAAAAGCTGGAATAAATCGAATAGCTTCTAATGGAAGGAATCTTCTAACAGGAATTCTTAAACGAAGCTTAAAATCAAATGATTTTCCTGCTGTAATTGGACCACTAACAATTTGTCCTGTTCTGCATGTTCCCGAATGACTCCATACATCTTCATGTCGAGTCTTTGAAAAACATCTACTTTCTTTATTTGTTCGGTAGTTTGTGAGTTTGAAGTTATATATGCTTCTTCTCTTGCGTTGTCTTGAGAATATACGATACGACCATTTGCAAGGATTTGATATCCAGCAACTGCATAGAAAGCGTCATCGAAACCAATCCAAAATCCTGGTGGGTTTGTTTTATTGGAACCTGAACCAATTTCTTTATCTACAATAAATTGACCTTCCATTTTATACGTAATGAATGTATTGTAAAGGTCCAACATATTTTCACCAGGAGGTGAGAGATTGAATGTTACCCATGTGTTATCTTTAGCAGTTCCAGGTTGTGATGGAATCTTTGCGTCAGAATATTTTCTATTAGTGTCACCAATTTGAACTGCATTGTCTATGATATCGAAATATGAGCGAATCTGATGAATATGCTCTGCTGGAGTAAATTCGTTTAACTGTTCGTTCTGCATGTATTTACTTCAGATAAAAATATCTATTTACTTCATTATTCTCACTCTTCTTCTTGGTATTCGTGGTGGAAGTTGTTTCTTGACATTTTCAATGAACTGTACATTCTCTTTTGTCTCAACTTCTTTCACTGGTGGGTCAGGGTTCTTTGACTCGGTTTGTTTTTCAATGAAATTCACGAACTTTGCAATAAGCTCTTGGTTCGTTATTGAAAGTACATCTGGCTTCTTTTCTTCTTGTTTTTTTGCTCAGTTTGAACAGAAGGTTTTATATGGGCTTCGTGGACTTCACCCTTGCCATGCACCTTAATGTTGTCGCTCTCTGCATTCGCTAATGGAACCTTTCTTTTTCTTACGTATATTTTACCATCTTTACTCTGACTTACATAATAGAAAGGATGTTGTATTCCTCTTGCGTCATTTAATATAATAGACTCTCGCTCTGATTTTGACAAGCTCATTTTACATCGGTTAAAGTTTTAATTTAGTTTTTTATCTGCAGTCAAATGACTCAGACAATCCTACGGACAAGACCCAAGGGGTCATAGATGTTGAAGCATTGAAGAAAGAAATTCGTGAGCAAATTTTATCCGAACTGAAGGAACAAAAACAAGAACAAAAGCCAGAGAGACCAAAGAGAAAACTTAGTGAAAAACAACTAGCTGCATTAGCTGCTGGAAGACAGAAGAACCCACGTTTGCTGGCGAAAAAAGCTAGAGAAGAAGCAAAAGCTAAAGAAGCTGAAGCAAAGAAAGAGTAAATGGTTTATTTTTATCCGAATTAAATGTATAGACAAATACCTTTACTGTTGCGTTCAGTAGTGAAAACCCTGACGTCAAAATAAAGGGGAACAGAGTAACGTTTAAGTTTCCAACAGACTGGATTGTGAACATAAATGAAGAGAAGTACATTGGCATAACATCTATGTATATAACACGTGCTTTCAGAAAGGTTGACTTTATACTTCAAGTCGAGATAGAAAATGACGAACAGTCTTTAAGCGCCCAAAACATTCACATATACAAATACTTTAAAGACGATACAACATTGTTGCAATGTATGATTTCATTTAATGAGATGTTCGAGAAAAAGTTCAACATTGAAGTACAAACTTTACAGCCTTTACGTGAGTTTCTTGCACAACTGAAAGAAGAAGGTAGTCAGCCACAACTTATAGACTTTCATTATGAATTTAATGAAAATGAAGATGGAACTCATGACTGTCAATTCATTGTATTCTCACCATTCAATGAAGTCGCTAAAAAGAAAGAAAATCCATTACGTATAAGATTTCAAATCTCCGAACCAAGTGATGATTTTAAGAATGTTTTCAATTATGATGCAATGCTTCCGAGGAAAAATGAATTTTCAAAGATTGTAACACCTGGCATTTGGGATAGAAAGCAAGCAATACTTTACTCTAATATAGCCAAAGGCGTTGAAAATGAGTTCATTGGTCATACAAGAACTTCACCACTTCCTAACCCTAAATACTATAAATTAACTGGCTTCAATCGTGAGTTTTGGATAGACATGTACTCCACTCATGACCATAAATGTCCAGTGTTCTTGCCTCCAGATGGGAAGGACTGTCTCTACATTGAAGCACAACTCTTAAACTCTACCATCGCAGTATTGTAAAATCTACGCTAGCTTTATTTTTATCACGAATGACCTCATTGCTGACAAAAATAAATGACCTCAGAACTTCAACTTACGAATAAAGCTTGTTTTAGTCGTTATTGAAAAGTTGAACTTTTCAGCAAAGCAAGGTTGACATGACTTACATAAGTCGAATGCAATCTCTTGACCATCATGAAGTGCTTTGTAAAGTTTCATTAAACTGAACTCAGAGTCTTTGTCATATGTTCCAACAGGTATGTGAATGTTCTTATCTTCATTGTAATAGCATTGTATAGCTTCAGGAAACATTTCATTAGCGGTTAAAGCAATAACATCTTGCTTCACGCCTTTCATTCTGCAGTGAAATGCAACTTCATTTAAATCGTTAGTGAGTAAGTCTATGTAGGTCTTCTTTCCACAGAAAATACTTTTATAAGCTAAACTTTGTTTTCCAGGTGTTATTTCTGCAAAGTCGCTATGAAATTGACCAAGGTTCTTTCCTATAAGTTCTCTACCGTATCTCTTCTTAAACTCTGCTGCAAGCTTTGGGATGTCTTCATTATATAAGTGCATACTGTCGGTATCCTGGTAAAAGATTTGAACCCATGTCCTCTGCAGTACAGAATACTTCATTCATAATACGTTTTGACATAGACAGAATATTAACACCAAGTGGACAGAAGTTAAAGTGTCTGCAAATGCTTTTCGTTAGCTTGAAAATAGTTTTATCTGAACCATCCAAACCTTCGAACTTCACTATATGGTTGTAATTTCTTATAGCATATCTTATAGCATCTTTGTCATCTACTATGGTTATTTTTGACTCAATAGGAGATAGAATAGTTTTGCCATAAATGCTGTTCAGAATGAGTTTTATAATTTCTTGTAAGGGGTTTTCTTCTTTCTTATACTTTAACCTTAACTCAAACAACTTCTTTACTTCATCTCTTATTCTCATATCTCTGTTTCCATCGTAATAGTATCCTTGCAACACTTCACATTTGACACCTTGATATTTTATGAGGTCTTGTAATGTTATATGGTCAACATACATGAGACAGCAAGTGTTTGAACTTCTTGGAACGTTAAGTTCTGGATTTAGTTCAGGGTCGCAAACTATTAAATGAAAGTGTCTGGGTATACCAATCTCTGTTATCTTAATGAGAACAAAGAAGCCAGACATAAACTTTTCACCAATGGGTTCCTTTTGGTCGTCATCGAATAAATGTCTCATGAGATACTCTGTGCTTAACATTTCTTCCTTCAATACTTTTGGAATACCTTCTAAAGTATAAAGTCTTGCTATAGCTGAAGGATATAATGAAACAGTGTCGAAGTCAGCAATGAGTTTCTTTTTGCTCTTTTGTTTCATGTTATCTGACAACATACATCTTCCACCTTGAATGCATCTCGAAATAAATTCTCTTGGTTTATTTGAGAGGTCATAAAGATTTCCATTCGGGAAGTATACTCTGTTCTCAAACAATTTGTTAGCAATAGAACAAATACTAACGTAGTCATAAACGTTTAAATCAAACTCTTTCAATAAGTCATTGCGGAACTTTACAAAACCTTCTCTTAAAATTCTTACATCTTGTTTGCAGTAAAACGTGCTATATTTTTCTAAGTCGAAGTGGTTTTCATCTATTCTGCAACCTTTGATGGAATCTATGTTCTTCATAAATGTATCTGCATCATGGATAAACTTACATGCTTCAGAAATGACACCAGTTCTGTTGTCATTTGCTAACAAAACACTGCTGTAGTAGTTATATGGAAATACTTCTTTCGGTCCTGTTTGTAAGTTAAACATAGCAGGAAATAGTTTAAGCTTCTTATTTATAACACTGTAAGAGTCTTTTATAATAATTGCCCGTCCTTTATATAAACCAGTTATTTGCATTGTTCGTGAACCTTTAATGATGGGAGTTCCTTTCACTTCTGTCATGTGTCTTAAGATGAAGTTTATGTCATAACTGAGGTTATGGAAATATATTAAACTCTTGTCAGGAAGTCTTTCCAAAAATTCTGTTGCACAGTTTTGACCCCAAATACTTTCACTAACTGAACCATCTTCACTGTCATAACAGATGTTAAAAGCTTTATGAAAGCCATCCGTACTACACTCAAAGTCAGCAAAGAAAACGTGCTCAGGTATGAATTTACATTTAGCTTTATTTACTTCTTTTGACTCTGCTTTCTTCTTCAGTTGTACACAATACTTTGGAGCATATGTCAAATCTTTAAATGGTGCAAGGTTCTGTTTATATAAGTCAGTCGTATATGTGAAAAGTTCTCCATAAGAAATAGGTTCGAAATATTTGCACTCCCACAATGTTTTCATAACATCCCATACGGTGTGTTCTATCATAACGAACTACATATTTATCTTCTCTCTTTGTATATCTTCATCTGTTTCTCAATGTTCATTCCACCACAAGCTTTGAGAATTTCTTTATAGTTTCGAATGAAATATGTTGTCATTGGAAGTCTTTCATTTAGCATGTAGTGGTCTTCAACAAGAAGTAAGTCAATAGTTCTAACAGTTTCGCATTCTTTTGGTATATATCTCTTTATTTCATTATGTCTTGAGTCATTGAATAACCAATGGTAACATTAAATGCTATACCTGTTGCGTCAGAAATTTCTTGTACTTTACTTTGAGGAAAGTCTCTAACACGAATGACTTCTCTCATGTGGTCAATAGTTTCTTCATTTACTCCAGCCTGAATGCAAGCATAAACGAAACAATTGTCCTCTGTCATAAGTGTTGCAGTTCTTTTGTTCAGTTCATTGAAGATTTGGTAGCGTTCAAGATTTATAGGTAATGTGCAAAGATACTTCCAGAACTGACCGCTTCTCTTCTTATAAAACTTCTTTTCACCATTATCTTTCCAAAAGCTTTCTATAAGTGCTGGGTTTCCTGTTTGCTTAAGAGCTTCCAAAATGGCTTTCTGGTCATTTGTCAGTGTGCTTTCATCTCTATATGGTCTCTTTTTTGGTTTGCCTTTCTTTACATCTGACATCGTTAAGCCTTCATATTCTGTTAAATCATACATCTTTATTTCAGTAAGATTCTTTATGTTTGTCAAGAAGAAGTCATAGTGCATTTCAACAATACCTGCAGCATTTGCTTCTATCTCTGATATAAAGTTCTCCTTCAAGAGCTGATGTAGTAATGTTCCAATATTATTGAGGTTTAACGTAGAACATTCATACTTTCCACCAAGTTTATAACATACCATCCATCTCTGTTGGGAGTTTATTTTAATTTTCTCTAAGAGTCTCATGAAAACCTTACCGAAATGTTTGTGTAAGTAGTCTCTGTTTGGTTCATCTAAAGCTTCGATGTTAAAGTCAATGAGTCTATTGCCTGACTTCACATTCCTCTTCCTATTTTCTTCATCTTTCTTTAACCATCTCTCACCTTCTTTTGGTTTGTCGTCAATGGAACGAATGACATTATTAGCTTTGCGAACTTGTTCTATAGCACTTTTAAACATCTCTCTTCTCTGTTGTTTCAGTGTGTCATCTCTCTTTCGTGTTTCACCAACGTTTGCATTTGTTATGTCAAACATTTCTCTTCTTACTTCATGTGGTACAGCTCTTCTTGTTTCACCAACGTTTGCATTTGTTATGTCAAACATCTCTTGACGAACGTCATGTGAAAGAGCTTTACGAGTATGACCAACGTTTGCATTTGTTATGTCAAACATTTCTCTTCTTACTTCATGAGGTATTGAACGTCTATGATATAAGTCAATAGCAACGTCATTTAAAGGAAATGCTCTTGCATGGACTTCGTCCTCGCCGCGTTGCGGCTTTATGAACTCATGAATTCTATCATAAGTTATTTCACCATTATAGTCATTGAGGATGTCAGCGAGTGCCTTTTTGTTTGTTGTGTAATGCTTTGCAACATCTATATTAGCTTCTGTAAGAAGTTGTTTTATTTCCGAGTGTTCTAACTTAGACAACTTCCGATACATCTTTAGTAGGAAATAAAAAAATATTTTTGAAAAAATTAGATTAGATTTTTTTAAGTTATTTTTCAAAATAATTTAATATTTTTATTTTAATGAAACACATGCAAGATTGCAAGTTCTTTTCATACAATGCTCTCGCTACTGTCATCAAGAATGAGTTCAATAATGCTTCAAACGTCAATGTTATCTTTAACAAGAAGTTTGTGAAAGAATCTAAGTTTGGTCAGTATGTCAGACCATTAGCTATTGTCATTGACCGCAAACGTTATACTTCACAAGAGTTAGCAGTAGTTTTGAAACAAAAGGTTTCTTCGTGAATGTCAAAGATACTCATTATACTATTATAAAGAACTCCAACATTGACTTCTTCAGTATTGCTATGAATCTTTCCGAACAGAAAGAATATAAGAAGGGTGAAACAAATGTGAAATATTATTCTTCATCTCTGAAAACAATAACGAACAAAGATGTTATACAAAAGTTCTTACCAAAGGTTGAAGAAGCTTCTATTGACATTGACGAAGGAAGTGAAATGGTTGAAGAAATTGACCCTGACGTCATTTAAGCAAAAATATATTTTTGGTTAGTCTTCATATCGATATTTTACAACAATTCCCCAATGTATAAACTTTTCATACGCTTTTTCATAAGCTTTATATACCTTCAGAAATTTTGCATAATCTTTAGAAGCATTTAGATATTGTTTAAATGCTTTGTATGTCTTCAGAAATTTTGCATAATCTTTTACATGTTGTTCGTTCTCTTCTTCTGTCATGAGTTCCGAATATTCTAAATTCATGTTCTTTCATATGAGATAAAATTTTATAAAAAAAATAAAATTAGCTTAGATTTTTTTATTCTTCCTCTTTGAAGTTATCGAAATATTCTGTTATTTTTTCCTTCAGTAATGTTAAGTCTTCTTTGAATGTAAGTATTGTGCAACCTTTGATGTCATAGTGTGTTTGAGGAAGAGTATTTTTGACAATTTCCTTTATTTGCTCATTCGGTGTCATTGAAATCGGTAAGTTTTCACGATAGAACCAGTTTCTGTCAGATTTGTAAATCTTAGCAAGGTCATAAAAGCTTTTGTTGTTTCTTCTGACTAAATGCAACATAACCATATCTCTATCTTCTTCTTTCTCCAACTCTTCAGTATATATCATATACTTATAACTCTTTTCCTTTCCTTTTGGTACCGAACGTGGTATTCTTTTCTGTATGCTTTTGTCTTTGGATTCAATGACTTCATCTTTTGCTTGAAGTTTCTTTTCCATCTCTCCACGTTCTTGTCTTGATATTTCATCTAAATCTGAAAATAAACATGCATAACGAGGTGAAGCCCACATTGCTACTGCATTTACTAAAAGTCTATGAACATAATAAACCTTTCAAACCAGGAGCCAAATTCTTGCGATTTTCGTACGGAATCTCTTCCCTCGGTTTTCCGAGGGAAGCAATCATATGAGGAAATTCTTCTAAAAGTTCTTTTGCCTGTTGGTTTTCAAACCAATGATATGCTTGCTTTGTAGAACGAAGAGCATTCATTATACTTTGCATTTGGTACATATCGTCTTTGACCGAACGAATGAGACGGAGTTGTTTGTTAAACTGTATGTACTCGTATTCTTCATTTATGGCTTCATGAACGATAGCAGTTGTTGTGTTCTCTGTTGTTGACATATCTGTCCTTACATACAAAATAAAAAAATAAATAAAAATAAAACTAACTTTATTTTTCTGTGTTAAAGAAATGTTAAAAATTCAGGGTTACATATGTGAAAAGAAGTCACGAACAAATGAAGGTCATAAGATTCAGCACATAATTCTGAATTGAATGGTGTGTCATACATGTCAAGCCGTCAAGAATTGAAGGAGATACGAGGCTATAAAGATTTTGGATATTTTCTGACACACACCCTGAGGGAAAAGTGACAAAACACGACGATAGAAAAAAGTGACAAAATTGAGAGAAAGTTGTTCCCCGACCAAAATGCAATCATGTTGAAAAAGTGACATTTGTAAAGTTAGACGATAGGATTTCCTGAAAAAGTGCAAGACTTGTTCTGAATCAGGACAAGATTTGTCTTGAAAAAATACAAGACTTGTTCTGAAAAAATACAAGACTTGTTCTGAAAAAATACAAGACTTGTCTTGAATCAGGACAATTGTTCTCAAATTTGAGAACTTTACAAGAAAAACTGACTAAAAAGTGCAAGACTTGTTCTGAATCAGGACAAGATTTGTCTTGAAAAAATACAAGACTTGTTCTGAAAAAATACAAGACTTGTTCTGAAAAAATACAAGACTTGTCTTGAATCAGGACAAAACTTTACAAAATGTAAACTTTACATAACCGTTTCTATCGTACATGATATTTAGTTGACATTGTAAACTATCTTCATGTAAAGTATGGCGGTTTTGAAACCGTCGGGAACCTTCACTTTTTTGACGAACTTTCCGCAGCAATTTTTAAAATTTGTGAAAACTCAACGGTTTGACACGTGCCATATGTCATTTTACTCAGAATTTTGTGCTGAATTCAGCAAAAATAATGTTTATGTTAGCATGTTAGATCTAACACGTTTTCTAACCTCTTTCTAACATAACTATTTACAAGCGTTTTACATGGTATATGTTGCGATGGTTCATGACTTTAAACAGTTTTGTAGCTTCTATTTCTTCTTTTAGTACATCGAATGTTTTAACAATGCCGAAGGTTTCTTTATATTTCTTCTTGACGTCAGATAGAAGGAAATCGTCAGCAGTTGGATAATTTTTGTTCAGAAATGCTAACATGTCCATTTTATCTTCTGCTGGCTTTTCTACTTCTTTCTTTAAATCTGCATAGTCGTTTCTCATTCTTTCTATCTCTTTGACGGAGTAGTTATATTTCCTCATGCTGCTTACATTTTGAACATTGCGGGTTCATTTTTGCGTTATACATTGAAATTTGACCTGCTAAAACAACTAAGCGTCAATTGCTCTCTTCATCTCAAACATAGCGGGTCTTAGTTGTTCGTTCCATACTTTGCCTCTTCTATCTTTATCTCTTATTTCCCAAACACATTCAGCAACTAATGAAACAAAGTTATCGTAGGTCTTAAATTCTTCAGATTTATATATGTCAGAAACATTCTTATAAACCATGTCGCAATCTTTGTCCATAACTTTATGGTTGCAATGAAAACCAAGGAATTCATAATTTACTTTACGTATGAACTTCTTTATTTCTACTGAGTCAGTTGTTTTGACTTCAATTTCGTCGAATTCAGGAATAGTTAGTTTTTGTTGTTGGATTTCAGGCAATTTGGGTAAATGGTCAATAATGTCCTGCATTTCATAAAGATACTGTTCATTTGTTTCATCTTTCGCACTACAGTCTAAATTACTTGTTAAAAGTTCTTGCTTTATCTTCTGGATTTTTGTTTCGAAAGTATATGAAGAAGGAATGAAGCTTTTCATCTCTACTAACATAGATGTTGGATTCATGACTAACGAGTTTGGTGCTGTAGTTTGAATTGTTGTTGTGCCGATTGTTGAAATCATATCTTTACATACAAGATAAAAATTTTTCTTAGAAAAAAATTAGCGTTATTTTTTTTTCATAAGGAAATGTCAAAAATTCATGATTTTCGAGAGTTTAGACCATGTTAGAAAAGTGGTTAGAAAACGTGTTAGATCTAACATTCTAACATAAACATTATTTTTTGGTGTAAATAAATGGTACCATTAATGATATCATGACTGTTCTCATTCATGTCTGATTTACATCTAATGAAAAAGTTTAGAAGAATTTTCTTATTCTTTCTGGCATATTTTTGTCTTTCCAGTACTCCCGCTCTAATGGTCCCAGATGTGTTGGCTTTGACTCTCTCAAGTTCTTAGATGGTATAACATCTTCAACACCTCCTTCATATCTTACTTTATAAGTGTCATCGTTTATGTTGTAGCCAAGTATTTCAATAACCACTCTCGCTTTGCTTCGTCAATGGTTTCAGCAAGTTTGCCATTACTACTTTCAACTAATTTATGACGAGGATAAAATGCTATGGAGTCGTCAGCAGCTTTTATAAGATATCCATTACCTTGTGTAGAGTCTACGATATAATAGTTTCTACTTAACCTTAAACGTTTCTTTGTCAACGGTTTGTCGTCAAGAACTACACGAACTTTTGTACCAGGAATGAGGTAAATTGTGTTGAATTTTCTGATATTTTGTTGTTTGGCTTCGTTTCTTTTGTATATACTTTTTTCTTGTTGTTGTGTCATTGAATTTGGTGTATGTCCTGTTGTAGAATGTGTTGAGGAATTATATACTTCGAGAAATGTTTCATTGTTTTTCGGTAAAGTCTCGCTCTTGATTTAAATCTCTGAGCGTTCTTAGAAGCGGTTTATGATGCCGAGTATGTTATGGTTATGGTCTTCAGTAGTGTAGTGAGTTATGTTATGCTTAATGAGAAATTCTGTGATTTCATTGCTGAGGTATGCACTGTCTTGGTCTGATGTTAATGAAGTGGGATGTTCTGCTACAAACTTGTAAAACTCTTAAAACTTCATGAGTTCCTTTTTTTTCATTGGATATGCATATGCTTTACGAGTGTTAACATTTATGAAGATGAAGGAATGGTTTATGTCCTCCTTTTCTGCTTTGAATGAGAGTGTCAAATTGGTATGCGTCAGGAGTGTTGGAGTAAATTGGTAAAAAGTAGTCGTAAGGGTTTATTTTTGTTTGATGTACAACATTTTTGTCAAAGAACCTTTTCACTTCAGCTCTGTTAGTAAATCCCCAACTCTTTGCAGCTTCATTGAATTCTTAAATGACCTCCATGGATGTTGTTCGAATACTTCTTTCAAGCTCATTTATGTAAAGTTTAAAGATTTTAACCAACTCGTATCCAAGCGTGCATTGTTATATAAGGAGGCATATAATCTTTTCCATTACCTGCTGGGTCTGTAATCCAGCTACAACATGCGTATGATTTCCTGCAGTTCCACAGAAAATACCTGTGCTAACATCTTTGGGTCATCTGAGATATCATATCTGTTCATTCCCTGTCTATTCGAACCCGCTGCAAGATTTATATAACCTCTTTTTGTTATTGAATGTGAATGGTTTCCTTCCACAGATGTTCTTCCACTGAACCTATGCATATGTGAAGGAAGGTTTTCAATACCTATTTTCTTTGAACCTCCCATCTTCATTGACTGCGTATTAGTGTAGAATGGAAAACTGTCAACTATTTCATACCATCTACCACCAAATAAAGTGTTTGGATTTATTGGATTCATAGACGTATAAACAGCTCCTATAGGATATATTAAATCATATATGCTCATAACTCTATAAACATATTCTAAAGAACTTATGTCATTAAATACCATTTGGAATGTATCTCCCGGATGAAATGTTGCATTTGTTCCACTTTTATAATGTAATGTTAGTTCAATAGAATTATCCAAGAAAAATTCAAAAGTATCTGGTTGAAGACCTCTAACAAATTCAAATGGAGTTGCTGTTCACCATTTATAATTTCTGTTGTAAATGTCATTGTATCTGGTTTCGAAAATTTCTTTGTTAGTTCTGCATCCACATAAGTTTTATCTGCTTTCTTATCTAACATTGTTGGTAGTTCATATGCTTCAAAGTTTCTGGCATGACTTTCAATGTTCCTGCAACTCTTATCTAAACTTTTAAGAGTATCTTTTACGCTTGTACTTGGATTTTCTAATGGTGCACTTGAACCAAGGTCAAAGTTCAATATTATGTCGTCTGCTCTAACAGTAGTGAAGGATTTATGTGTATGGTTCTTGTCAGCTTTACTGTCTAATGTAGCTTGAAGTTCATTTATATCGGAGATGTTGTGTTTATGAGATTTCAAAACTTTGTTCATTGCTTCGAGTTCAACTTTGTCAGCTTTACTTTTAATAGCATCTTCAAACGTTATTTTTGCCTTAACTCTCAAAGTAAATCTTGGTTCAACTAATACACCGTTAACATTGAAAGTAGAGGCATAAATTTCACCGGTATAACCAAATGCTTCTGGTGCTTTAGCTACATCATACTGTACAGTACAGCTTATGTCATAACCTTTAGCACGAATGTATTTATATCTTCTTTCATTAACATTTTTTGTCTTCGCTTCATCACTTCGTGTTAAATATCCATGGTAGTCCGTTATAATCTGTTCGTCTGAAGTTATATAATGAACATGGTTCTTGTCCGCTTTACTATTTAATGTAGCTTGAAGTTCATTTATATCGGAGATATTGTGTTTATGAGATTTCAAAACTTTGTTCATTGCGTCAAGTTCATTTTTGTCCGCTTTACTATTTAATGTAGCTTGAAGTTCATTTATATCGGAGATATTGTGTTTATGTTCTTTATCTGCTTTTTCGGCTAATTTCTCTTCTATCTCATTTATTTCAAGTTCATGCCTACCACCACCTCCCGAAGAAGTATTTTTCTTCAGCTCTTGAAGAACGTCCACTTCGCCATCTTTGGTGTCAATAATGAGACTTTGTGTTAAAACCTTTCCTGTCTTAATGGATGTTTGTAAAACTTCTTCTTCACCGTGTTCGGGTCATGGTCGTCATCATATCTTGTGAAATCAGAGATGTTGTCATACATTAAGCATATCTGTCTCAAAAGTTCTGCTATTTGAAACTGGAACGAAAGATATACAGAACTTTCATCATCTCCTAAAGTCAAGTCTGCTTTCTTAAGTATTTCTTGAATGTATGCAATGAGAACAGAGTACCTTGGAAAATATTCGAACAATATTTCATTAGCTGTTGGTTTTGGTGGTTCTTCTGGAGTTTCTGTTGTTTCAGTTCCTTCTGTTGGAGTTTCTGCATCTCTTGACTTCAATGCTCTTGCTCTCAAAGACCTAAATGTTAGAGCACCGGGTTTTACAAAGGACTTTATAAATGCTTTAATAGTTCCTGGTAAGTTATTGTTAGCATTAAGTAAGTTCCTTATGCTTCCATCATGTACGTCCATAGCACTATGTAAAAAATCTATACTTTTCTTGTAGTCAGCAATAGACTGACTGTGATTTTTTAAAGATTTGTCAATACCTTTAAGCCAATCTTCATGCATGTCTGATACTGAGCCAAGAATATCATTTGCTTCCTTTAGTGTATTTTGTGCTTGTCGTAAAGTATCCAATCCCGTACGTGCATTGTTTGCTATACGTCTTACAGTATCTATTTGACTCCTTGTTTCTTGCATCCAACCAGATAAAGTTTTAATAGTATCCGAACCATTTGAAATGAAGTTCAAAGCATTTTTAACGTCATTTAAAACTTCTTCACCAAGTACTGCCCATATCTTTCCGATTTGGTATTGAAGAACTCCATATGAAGCAGCTGTTAAACCAGTATTTATAAGGTCCCATATCCATGATTTAGCAGTTTTTCCATCCTTTCCATCCTTTCCATCCAAACCGTTTTCGCCTTGAGGTCCTTGTATTCCTTGTATTCCTTGTATTCCTTGTATTCCTTGTGGTCCTTGAGGTCCGGTGTCACCCTTCTCTCCTTTCAGTTCATCTTTATGTTCGTTATAATATTCTAATGTCATAAGGTGTACATCATTACTGCTACCAGCAACGCCGAGAATTTGTTTCTCATTCATGACTAAATTCTTTAGGCATTTAATGTTGTCGTCAAATCGAAAGCTCTTTAACAATTCAATGAGAACATTTAATACTTTCACTAATGAGGCATCTACTGTAGAATTTATATATTGCACCGTTCCATCATTTATGATAGGAACTTTACTTATTGTAATGAATGGGTCATAAGTGTTAAAAGTATCGAAATCAATGACTTTTTTAGTTTTTCCATCGTCAATGACTAAATCATTGCCTTCAATGGTTAAAGTTGAGTTTTCGTTTACTAGTTCATGTGCTCTTCTTGCTTCATTTGTTTCATACGCATATGCAGCAATAGTCATATTTTAATGAGAATAAAATGTTGTTCTATTTGCAAAGTACAGACCCAAACGAATACGGAATAGTAAAGCTACAAACAAACTTAGGTCTTCAGAATGAAGCACTTGCTTTCAGAGTTGTTGACTTCAATACTATCGCAACTTTTGTCATAACAGATGAAACAGATTTCATGGAGTTTGAAATAGATGGAAAGAAGCACGAAATAAGATTTCACAATAATGTAGAATATAAGATGGAAACATTAGCTGGAGTGTTAAATGCTCTCATAAATACTACAATAAACAAGGATAACGAAGAAAACTTAATGAATGTTAAACTTATTGCAGGAGTTTTGAAGTTCAGTTATGCAAAGGAGTTTAAGATAACACGAATGAGTCATAGAGTTCAATTGCTTCTGGGTGCATACCATATGACATTTCCTTTGAAAAGTGTTGACAAAACGATTGAGATGAAATCTGTTCCATACGTATGTTATGGTAATTGTTTGTACATTGAGTCTAAAATAGCTAATGTCACAGGCATTTCAGGAGTTAATAGTAAAGGTTCAGTAGAATATAAGTCTTTCTGTTATGCAGTCAATTCAATGTTCATTCCAAACGTTCCTGTCATAGCAACTCATTTAGGTAAATGGGTTCGCATTAGTCCTCATAATTTGAAAGACATGCAATTCAGACTAGTTGACTTTCAGGGCGAGCCTGTAGAACTGAAGGCACCAGTGCGAATGACTGTTGAAGTTGACTTTTTAGAAAATATTAAATGCAACAGCTTACAAGAGAACTCAGAGCTAAAAATATAAAGTATGAATGTTATGTATTAGGTCATGAACTTTGGTTGTTGCTGTTTGATGAAACAAATGAATTAGTTATGTCAGTCAAGAGAACAGAAAAAGGCGTCAAAGGCGCCGAGCGCAAAGCGCTATATTGTGTTAGTGAAAACTGCACCAAGTCAATAAGATTAGGTTTGCATTATGAAGATGAGTTCGATACTGTTGAAGAAGTTTTGGATAGATATTACAAATTGCTTTAATTTACTAAAACATATTTCAAACAAAGTTTATATTCTGTTGAAAGTTTTGTATATTCATTCGAATATTTATACTTAAACTCAACTCCTGTAGTTCCTGGTGTTTCAATGATGCGGATGTTACCTATTTTCATGAATGGTGGCGTTTGACCACAGCATTCGATTTCAGGGTCGAGATAGTCAATGACACATTGTTTCCCTGTTATTCGTGATATAACATTTTCAAGGTCCTCCTTTGTTAGAATTATTTGGTTCTTGCTTATAAGATTTGTCAAAAGCTTCTTATCGTCTTTGAGTAAAATTGTTTGGTATAACTGAAGAAGGTAATGGTCTACGTTATCTGAAGGATTTGTTTGAACATTTGTGTAAGGGTTGTCGTTGGCTTCTCTTGAAAGAACTTGGTCCAGTGGTGGATACTCTAACTTAACATCTGATGTAGCGTTAGCGTTTGAAGCTGAGTTTAAATTCACGGATTTCAGTTCTGGTTCTTTTTCTTTCAAACACTCTGAACTATAGTTCTTTATGACAATATTGTTTGTCGTTCGTGAGTCAACATTTGATGTTGGTTCAATTGGAACATTAACGGCACCAGCTAAGATGGATTTGCTTCTCATTTCATATAGAATAAAAACCTTTTATATGTATGAAATGAACAATATACTCGACAAGGGTTTGAATGTAAAGCTAACGAATGAAAATATTGTTGAATTCACCGAGACAGGAGCTGTGTATAAAGATGTAGAACTACTGAACAAAAGAGCAAAGGGAAGAAGCAGGAATATGAACAAAGGGTGGAAGCCTATAAAAATTTATGTCAATGATGGCTCGGGAGGTTCAAACATAAAGTATGCAGAAAGTTATAGAGTTTATGCTCTCAAAGGTGAAAAGCCTTCATTTAAGAACAGCTATTCTAACGCATATCCTCAAAAGCTAACGGATGGGGAAGTGGATGATATGAATGACAGCAAAAATATTAACAGAAATGGCGACAGAGATGCATGGAATTTGTTTACCATCAGTCAATTGAAGGTTAAACTTTAAAACAATGTTGGTCGTTCCCATGGAATATTTTTGACTTTAATGGTATTAGTCATGATATGAATCTCAAGGTATGAACGAGGAGAGATGAGAGACTTATATGCTTCCCAAATTTCTTCAAAAGGTAATGTTATACCTGACTGTTTCCAAATGAGTTCAATATCATAACGTGAGAAACCTTGAAAGATAACGAAGTCAGTTATGAGACGTTTTATGTTTAAAGCTAAAAACCTCCATGTTTGCATAAGTATTGCTACAGTTAAATGGTAATGTCTGACTTTAGTTATGATGTTAGCTAATGGTGAGTCTGGTTTTGACACTAAACCTTTTCCGGCGAAGTCGTCACAAACGAGCAGAGTGTTTGAAGGATACTTTTTGAAGGGGTATTTTGAAAGTTTTGATAGAATGTAGTTTGTAAGTCGTTTCATATCGTAAACTCCTGAGTATTGACGTAAGTGGTGTTTGTCAATAATTCTTTCCATCTCCTCAGAAGTCTTTTGCATTCCTGACTGTATGAACTCTACGATGGCATAATATTTCCTCTTACGTCGAATGTAACGTTGAAGAAATTCAATGAGTTCACTGTCTGGAACTTTAACGACAGAGGCTTGAACTTTTGACATAAATGTTTTCGCTGTTGAATCCATAGAGTCTGAAGTTGCTGATATAATGATTTGGTCATAGTAAGAGTCGTTTCCTAAACGCTCTGTTATGAGTATATGACGAATGAGGTTAAATGTCTTACCTGAACCCATCTTTCCACAATAGAAATACACACCATTTGAACAGAATTCATAATCTTTGCTGAAAGGAAGAATAAGAGAAGAGTTAAGTTTGTCTGTAGTTTCATTCATGTCTTCATCTACATCATGTATTAAATGCTTCATTTTATCTCCATTAAAAATGCAAGTCAGAAATATTCAGAACATAGCACCGAGTCTAACTGACAAGAGTATAAAGATATACTATGAACACGTTATGATGAAACCTACCAAAATTCAAGAAAGTCAGTATACTTATGAATATCCAAGACACTGGGTAGAGTATGTAGGAGGTGAGAAAGCTATTGAAATAAGACAAGTTAGAAGTATTCCAGCAGGAAGAACAATATTATTGAAGAACTTTAATGTTTTGAGGTATAATGATGAAACAAAGAAGCAAGATAGTTTTCCTGTTGCTGTGTATGTGAACCTAGACACAGGAGATGACATGAAAGTTTTTAACGCAAAGCTTCAAACGGTAGTGAGAGAACAACTGACTGCGGAAGAGCATCCATTACCTTCAGAAGTTACCATAGCATATAATTTTGAAACAAACTCAATAGATTTTAAAGTCATCTCTGCAAAGAAGTCAGGTTTTACATTTAATGAAGCAGATGTATATTCGAATGAAAACTTCAAAGCTATTGCATGGTTAGATAATGACGATTGCTTTAAGAAAATATTTAAATTCAGTGACTCAAAGATGTCAATAGATGACCTTCGTGGAATGTTACCATCGACGTTTACAGTAGAAGGTTCAGCAGGATTGCTTACAAGATTGTCAATTGGTGGTATTTGGTCTCGTGAGAACATTGTTATAAAATCCAGTATAAGTGAATTTGCTGAAGAATCTATATTATGTCTTTCAAACTACATGTATTCGCCGCCGAAGCATTATAGTATAACAAACTTTGTCAGTAAGTTTAACATAAGACTTGTCGAACCTTCTTCAATGAAAGATGTTGTGCTACCTAAAGATGGAAAGGATGGACTCATTATTGAGATGATTTTAATAGCATATTAAATGAGCTTGTTCTTGAAAGTCATTCATGATGAAATAACTGTTGTAGAAGATGTTAGCAATTGTTCAGACATTTTGAAGCGTATAGATGATATAAGAAAGAAGTTAGATAGACCGCAAAGCGGTGAGGGCGAAGCCCGTGAGAATGTTTATGTTTCATTGACTTTCTCCAGTAACGAGAACTTTTATGAGATAATATTGAAGAGAGATGATTTTAATATGGTGTAAATGGTAGCTTGGGCAGCTTTAGGCGCAATGGGAACAAAAGCATTAGCATTTGGAGCAAAAGCACTTGGAGCTTATGACGCAGTAAATAAAATGAGTGGAGGAAGAGTTTCGAAGACATTAGATGCAAATAAAGGAAAGATTGGAGGCTGGGTTGCAAAGAAGTTAAGATTAAATAAAATAGGACTCATAAATAAAGCATCCAATTTGGTTGCGACTGAGTCAGAAAATGCTTTAGGAAAGGACGATGAGTTTGCAAAACACGCAAAAGACTTTAATGACCAGATGAAAGGTGAAACAATGCATTTAAATAGAGTCGATGGAACTAAAGAAAATGTTTCTTCTCCACCAGTAGTTTTTCCGTATGGTCCCTATGGAATGTATGGAAACCCTTATGAACGACCATTTGACCCATTGACTGGTGGAAGTAACTGGTATCATTACGGCCGAAGAAGAAAGACAGTCAAGTTGGAGACAGACGTGAAGAAAGCAACTAAAAAGAAACCAAGGAAGAGAGTTATAAAGCAATGAATTCAACAGGGTAGAAATGAGGTTAGAAATGAGGTTAGATCTAACCTTCTACCCTAAATTTATTTTTGCACTATGTTTTCATACGTGTGAGGGTAGTGATATCATTAATTTTTTATATTTTATTTTTATATTTTATTTTTATTTTGGATGTAATGACGAAAACTATTGAGATAACAAACTACAACGGTCATGAGTTCAAGAATTTGTTCTTCGTTCCTCGTGAAAATACATTCTATCAGATACGAGGGAGAAAAGGTAAAGTTAGTTTGAGCGTTTATGACTACAAGCATAATGGAAAGTTTATACAAGCATATGATACAAACGGTAAGCGTGTTTCATTAGCTTTGTCAAAACTTACAGGTATAAACTATGACAGTGATTTTGACCTATATGAAGAAGAAAGTGAGTCAGAAGATTATGAGCTGTTATATGAAGCACAGCAATGGGAGGAGTTGCAATACTTTTGTAAGTGAGAACGTTTATTTTTTACATTAGTGAGGTGAAGTGGTTGGCGGCTTTATAAATATTTAAGGTTAGGTTGGTGTTTGTGTTTGTGTTGTAAAATATACGTTAACGGTTTTGTAAAGTGTCAAATTCACAAGTATTGCGTACGGAGGAACGCAGTGCCTCCGTACACGAGACTTGTATACTAACTTGTTCTGGTTTTTTGAGAAGCATTTTGGCTGTGCCAGTAAAAACGAACTCAAGATTTTGATAGAATTGTCTGCTTGAGTGAGTGAAATTGCATACTGTAAGTGGCATTGCAACTCGGTTTGCTTGAACAGATATTATTGAAACTTCTTCTCCATCTGGTATCCGTTCAGGAATATCTAAAGCGGCTGTTGTTATAATATGCATATTGTTTTCGTAATGCAATTTTGGATATATTTCGAATGGATGTGCAGCTACACCAGCTGGAGCAACAATGGAAAGATTCCAGGAGAAAGAACCGTGTTTGTTTTCATCTTCTTTCCAATTGTAAGTTAAAGGATAAGGGCGAAAGTCTTTGAGTGTTTCATATAGCTGTTCTCTTAAGTTTGGTTCACAGCAAATAATGAATTCGTCAATTGCTTGAAGAGATATCATAGTTGAAACATAAGGCAAATTCGACAAGAAAAGGTCAACCATTACTGTCGGGTTTTGAACTTTGTTTTCTAATGTTTCGACTGGTTTTATTATACTTTTGAAATATCTATCATAGTCATTGTTGTTCTGTTAAGGACAAATTTTTGGATAATCTGCAATGAGTCTTCTATATCTTGCTTCTGTTGTTGAGAATGAGAAGACACCTTCTGGTTCTGTAGGTGTGTAAGTTTTTAGTTGAACTTTGCGTATGTTTGGTGTCTGATTGGAGTCTGATTGGACTGAAACAACTTGAGCTTCTGTAGTTTGTTCGACTTCGGCAGTTTCTTTTGGTTGAATTTGAGCTTCAATTTGTGTCTGATTGGAGTCTGATTGGACTGAAACAACTTGAGCTTCTGTAGTTTGTTCGACTTCGGCAGTTTCTTTTGGTTGAATTTGAGCTTCAATTTGTGTCTGATTGGAGTCTGATTGGACTGAAACCTGTGTAACCTCTTTGGACATACTAGTAAAGTATGAAGATATAAGTGTTTGACCTTTAAAGAGCTTTTGTAAAGAATTGTCAGTCATGCTACTACTGTGGTCTTCCATTAGACAAAAATGAACTGTTTTTTCGGACTACTCATAGAAAAGTTTAAAATAAACCGTTTTCGTCAACGGTAACCCCCTCTATTTTTTTATTTTATTTAATAGTTACCGTTGGCAAACCGTTCCATCTCAAATATTGAATGAACTATAAACGTTTTTTGTTTTCTATATATACTTTTTTGTCCAACGGTAAAACTTTTTACACAACGGTTTTTGAGAGTCGTCGCCGTTGACTTTTTTGTAGAGCACTCAAAATAGTATAACTTTGTCCGGACAAGTAAGGGTCTATCGTCGCTACAGGAAAAGTTACAGGCGTTCCAAGGAAGTATACTTTGAGAAGACTTTTCCCCCTTATAGAATGAGATAGGACGGTTATTTTACAAAACTGACAACACTTTGACCGAGTAGTTTTTTGTGCTGAACAAAAAGTGTCATATAAACATCTGTCAAAAACCGCTTTTTAACTTCACTTAAAATGCCACGTAAGCTACGTAAGAATATACGTAAGAGGAAGAGAGCATTGAAACATCCAATAGTAAGACTAACACCACAACAACAGTTGCAACAACAAATGCTGAATGACCCCACTATGTTGCAACAAATGTCAAGCAATCCTATGCTTTTAAACCGAGTTGTTGGTGCACAGAGTGGAGGTTTAAGAGCGGCACTTTTAGCGAAAATGGCAGGCTATGGTGGAGCTGCAGACGGAACAGCATATAACCCTCAAAGTCAAATGAATTTGAGTTCACTCAAAAATCAAATAACAGATGTCAAAAAGTCAAACATAGACATACAGAAGCAAATAAGTGAAAACGAAAAGAAACTAGAATATGACAGACACACAAAGAAACTCAATGAGTTAAACGTAGAGAAAAAGAAGAAAGAAGAACAACTGAAAGAACTAAGTACAGAGGAATATGCGAAAAAAGTGTCAGAAAAAGCAGCAGAAGTAGCAAAAATGGAACAAGATGTCATAAATTTGAAAAACCATACTACTCGATATAAAGTACTGAAAGATGAAGAGATAAAACAAAAAGCCCTGAAGACATATATGGATAGCGATGAGTATAAAAAAGAAGTTGAAGCAAATGTAAAGGCAGAAAAACTTTTACAGTTGCAAAACCAAACCGTACAGTATGAAAACTTAGCACAAGAAAGTAAAAATAACGACGCAGCCATGCAAAAGGCAATGAAAAGCTCAGAATATATAAAAGCTAACAATGACTGGTTAGATGCCCAAGCCAACGCTAAAGCAGCCCAGCTTATAGGGTCAATAAGGACAAAAATACAAGCGGATGAAGACAGTTCAAATGAAGCTTTAACAAATGCTGACTTTAAGAACGCTTTCGAAGCTCTTCATAGTAAGGTGAAACAAGTGAACGACTTCTCATCTGGAAAGAAACTGAAGTCTGAAGGTTTCGACAAAGAGTTAAAAGAAGTAGCACAAAATATGACGAAAATAACAGATGCAGCAACGAGACAGGCAGTTCAAAGTGCCTATGACGCCGTTAGAGCAACTGTTGTGGAAAGTCAAGAAAAAGAGTTACAACAGACCAAAACAGACCTAGTAAATGCTTTCTTAAAAACGAAAAGTCAGGTAGGACACTATGCTGCAGATGGAACATATGTGCCAGCTGGTGGAACTTATATACCACCAAACCCTCCAAGAGAAGCACCTGCACCAGGACTACCTAAAACATTTACATCGTCACATGGACACAGACACAGGCATGCACCAAAACCAGCACAACAACCAGCACAACAACCACCTCCACAACCAGCACAACAACCAACACAACAACCAACACAACAACCAACAGTTCAAAATCCAGCACAACAACAACCACAAACAGAGCAAGGACATAAAAGAAGTAGAGAACAAGGAAACCAAGAATTCTTAAAAATGCTTAAAGAAGAGTGTGGTTTCCCAGATAGTATTGACTTTAGTGACAGATATAAAGAAGCTATTGGAAAGTTCAAGGACGGAAATACTGACCCGAACCTATTTAGCTTTATGGCTCAGCACCAAAACGGATATAATCTCAAACCTGGAAAATACAAGCTCGCTAAGAGATATGATTTAATAGCATATCATCCAAATGACATGAACGAATTTACTCCGAGATATTTGATGTCAGAGCTAAATGACAATTCAACTTTCGTCATGAAACGCGTAAAAAATAGAGACGGAACGAAAGAACAAAAGCTTATGAATGCGGATGACGTAGATAGGGAAATTGTTGAAAACGGTCTCGGAATATATGAAATGCCAGCAGATGAGGTACAAGAAACTCAACAGGAAGAAGTTCAGATACAACCAGACATGGAAGAAATAGTTCAGCAACAACAGCTAGAAGAGCCTGAAGGAAACGAACAAGTCACTCCTTTGGAAACTAACTTCACAGAACTAGATGAAGATTTGGAACAGCCGAAAAATCTTGACCCTCAACAAGAGTATGCGAGAATATGGAATTTCCAAGAGTCTAAAAAAAATTCGGCTGACATAGTAGAAGAATATCGAAAAATGTTTGCCGACATACAAAAGACTCCAACACCAGATGAAAATATTCAGCATAGAATGGAAGTACTGAAAGAAAATGTACACAAATACAACAACCCTTTTTACTTACGAGCATTTAACGTTCAATCTTCGGATGAACTCGGTGAAAATAAAAGGTTAAATTTCAAGAAAACATATAGAAATGAAACATTGTTTAAAGTTCATTCAGAACCTAACCAAGATGGAAACAAACCTACTTTTGTTTCTGCAGACGATGGAACTACAATGAGATGGGGTCATAAAGCTAACCCGGATAGGTGGTTCATAAACTTACAACCACAATTCCAAGAAGTTGTAGACGCAATGGAAGTCAATGGTGAACCAGATATAGCTGGTATTTTAAGCGCGGCTTTAATGCCATTGAAAGATATGAAACATGCAGATATTTTGGACCAGTATGAAATGAACATGGCTGATGGAAATATAACACCTGACGTTCTAGAACATTTATCTCAAAGAACTACACAGAACCATAGAGATGGTATATTTGGTGAAGAGTTTAGAAAGAAAGTTAGGAGAGAAGGAAGAGAACCTATTGTACATGACCTTGCAAACGAAAGTTTACAAAATGTCATAAAAACTTACTTTGCAGACAATGAACTGAGAAGGGATGAATATTTAAGAAAACTCAAATGGACAGTACCAAATGAAATGTTAGTATTGAAAAACATGTTCCTTGACAAAATAAAACCAACTACAGAAATAAACGACGCAAGACTGAAAGATTGGGTAAAAGCTTTCCCATTCACAAAAGATATAGTTGGTAACATGGAAAGAAAACCAGAATGGCTACAAAAACATATATTTGGAAACGAGCTTATTCCATATGGACAGGCACTGTTTGAAGAGCTTGAACCGGAAACTCAGGAAAGAGTCATGCAAACAATACGCGAGACTCAAATACAACTATGACAAACTCTTTCTAGGATATAGGTTACCTGAGATGGGCGACCAGAGCCAAAAGGCAAAAAGGACATGGGAAATTTGCAACATACTAGATGAACATAATGCAAAGATGCAACAACTTCAAGCAGAGGGCAATGAAGGAAAAAGAAGAGTTAAAAACTCAGTCAGGAAGAAAGTAAAGCTTGGTCCACGTGGGTTCTATTATGACATATAAATCCAACTATTCTATATTTTTACTCATATGAAATGTACGCCGCTCAGAATATAACGCCAACAGTTTTGGATGCTATGAATGGAAATGTTTCCGAATGGTATAACGAATGCGACAATGCCATTAGAAGGTCAGAAATAGTTCCTGGAACTTACGAATATACAACTGCTGTTTCTTATGGAAACGTAGGTGAGTTTGGAGAAGGTTCTTCAACAACAGTAGATATTGCTTGCGACAGGTTTCATATAATTTCTATTGACAACTCTTTCTTATACGTGGAACAAGACATTGAAATAAAACCTTCTGCCAAGTTGTCTGACAAGAAAGGTTGCAATGGAATTTTCTATGTCGGATACCAATATGCTCCAGAAGTTTTCATGGGATATAAGATATATTCTAACTCTGACTTAGTTCAAACAGTAACATGGGCAAACTATGAATGGTTCGCTTTGAGAAACTCAGTACAACCACAAGCTAGAGAACAAACAGACCAGTATGCAACTATTGAGAAAATAAGAAGACTTGACCCTAACGTTCCAGGAGTTTATGTTAACCTTTCTGGACAAACTGCAGCAGCAGTAACCAAAGTAAAACTGAAACTTAGAGTTCCTTTGTCATCTTTCCTCATCTTCAGGTTTTTAAGATACTTGCCAAACTGGGCAGGAAAAATTTCTATCGAACTTACTCCAAGCAAAAATAACTTAGTCATTGCACCAACACAAGACCCATTCACTTACTGTAGCTGGAACGTGGAGCCAAGTTCGCCGACTTTTGCAAAGACAAAGTTGACTTAGACTTTGGTTTCTCAAACCTCAACACTGAAGTAAACTATTATTTCAATGCTGCTGGAATGCTTGGGACCCAGTTAAGTTCACATGCGAAAAATTTGAATGCAAGAGAATAGAAAGCAGACTTGCAGTCTATATGTTGGACCCAGATATTTCAAATGCTTTAGCTGCCAAATATATTGCAGTTCCACTTATGTTCCCTATACACCAAATATCTGTCAAAGACTTTGCAGGTGAAGTTGGAAACCAAAGTGCTGACCCAGGTGCAAGAACAGATATTGCTTTAACAACTGCAATGAAACATGCAGATACTATGTTTGTACTGTTCAGACGAACTATAAATGACTATTCTTGTTTCTACAACCCTGGTATTAAATATCATATAAACATAGATGGCAAATATTATCCAAGAGAAGAATATTCTACAGTTGAGGATATGAGGTCATACAACTTGACATTAGATGCTATGAACTTTAACAACAACTTCACAACAACCATTAACCCTGAAATGCAAAGTTCTATTATGCCATATGTGAAAGTATGGACTCATACAGGAGGTCAAAAAACTCAATATACAAATGGAGACCGTTCAAACTTTTGGCTTGGCATTCCATTTGCTGACTCAGAAGACTTTATGGGTGGTATTTCAACTGTTGGTACAGTTCAAATACAATATACTGGTGACAGAGACGGTCCAGATGAATTGAAAGCAAAGAAGTTTACAAAACCAATAGCACTTTTCACGGAAGATGCTCTTTTGAAGATTCGTTCGATGAAACCTGCTGGGGCTCCTCAGATTGGATAACGACAGCTTCCATCGAGCAGATTTTGGCAGCAGGTCAGTAAGTTGTTCTTGAACTGACTTCTCTCCGTCAAATATTGACAGTACGCCAGTTTTGACATAAATTGTATTATAAACTTACCTTTAGAAATATCGGTCAGTTTTGTTGTTATATTTTTGTCTGCTTCAAGAACTTTCACCATCTCGGTTAGTTATACCAACTTTCTTTGCTTTATGAAAATATTTTGGTTCAGCAAAGACTGCTATTCTATAACATTTTCCATTGTTTGTATAAAGAACTATTCTGTCAATGTATTTGTATTGTTTGTGTGTGTAAACTTTGTTCTGCTTCAATTCGAAGAGATACTCAAATACGTCCATCTTTTTATTCTAAGTAAAATGTCATTTCCGAAAAATAGAAGCGTAAGTGTTTCAAAAGGTTTAATGGCGTGGCAGATGTGAAGTTAAATTCACCAACTCAAACAAACAGTCAAAGTGTTGTTGTCAATGTCAAAGAAAGAGATGTTGAAGTGGGGAAACCATACGAAGACGAAGATGGTATAACAATAGTTCCTGTAAAAGAACAACCAACATACCCTGAAGTTAGCAGAGACTTAAGTTCTGTTGCAGATATTCGAAACGACTACCAACAACTTAAAGACAAACTTAAAACTCAGGAGAAGATTTGTCAAGCTTTAGGTATAATGTTAAACTTGGTCGAACACAACCCTGTAAAAGTGAACTCATATGTCATCGCACCTCATGAAGTTTTGAAAGAACTATTGAAACTTTTGACAGAGGCAGACGATATAAACATCAAAGAAATAGAACCCGACATTGCTTGCTGTGGTGTTTCATATAATGTCATTGACAAGATATACGTTATGAAAGGAGGTGAAACGTTGAACTTAAAATATAGTTTCCCAGACGTCATAAAAATATTTGACGACCACAACATTTCATTAAAATTTATTTGCTAAGTAAATGGCAGAAGACATAATGGTTTATACTATTACGACTAAAAACCCTGAGTCATATAATTCTATAACAACAAACTTACAAAGTCCTCAAGGACGATATTGTAAACTAACCTTAAACACAATGACGACTAAAGCCTGTTTTGCTCTTTTGACACCAGAAGACTTTATTGTTGTGAATGGTAAAAAATACTCCTTTGAAGATACTTACTCAGATATACCACCAACAGGTTTTGTTGACTTATTTAATACTTTAAGGACGGATGTAACATGTGCTGCAACTAGAGCAGGTTTCATTATGTTTGGATGTCCGACTGAGTTTACTATAAACGATATGAGCTATAATACAAAACTTATATCTGGTTTTTACTACCAACAGTTTCCTATAACAGGAAAAGGTGTCATACAAGGTTTGTCTGTTCCATTGACTTTAAGTACACCTATTTTATATATTGTTTCAAACTTAGGTTCAAAGTGCTATTCGAATGTCGACAGAAACTATTATGACCAAAAGATACTATGCGTATAAACAACACTTTCTCTGCTGGTTTGCCTATTGTTCATTCGAATGCAGAGTTTTCAGCTTTAGTAAACTCAAACACTTTAGCAAACATAAACTTAACCTTAGTTGACGCAAACTTTGTTCCTGTAAAACTTTTATGTCCTATGTATTTGTCAATGACGGCAGAAAGTTTCGAATTGGAAGATGCAACTGGTGAAAGTATTGTACTACAAGAACAACTTCAACAACAAATAGCTCAAGAACAACAAATGCAACAAAATAGCTCAAGAATAAAAAAATATTTTTTTTATTTTTATAAAAATGTACAGAATAGATGTTTCAGATTTTTATGACTTCCAAGCATTCAGAAATATGTGTCCATTTAGAGACTATAACAAAGCAGTCGAGAATTTGAAACGTTTAGTCATTTATGTTGACTCTGCCCCAGAATGTTATGTATGAAAGAATGGATGTTGTCTTTAACAAACCAAGAGCAACCATAGTTTCAGAACAAGAATGTAGACAGAAACTTAAGAAAATAAAAGTTGTACAAGTTGGAATGAAGATGTTAGATGCTTGGATATCTTATTGTCAAAGTTAGAAGATTTTTCAGTTCGTGGTATAAAGTTCTATACACCTTCTCCAAACTTCTATTCTATCTTCACTGGATATAAATACGAACAAGTAGAATGGAAAGAAAATGTTATAGAAGCTTGGTTAGACCATGTCAAAGAAATTATATGCAATGGAAACGAAAGAGTCTATGAGTATATCTTATGTTGGTTTGCAAACATCTTACAACATCCAAGTGCTAAAAATGAAACTGCTCTCATTATAATTGGAAAACAAGAACTGGTAAGAACACATTCTTTACAGATATCTTATGCAAACTGTTTAGAGGGCTATTCGAACCCGAATATGACAAACATAGAAAACATCTGCGGTAAATTTAACTCTTCAATAGAGAATATGAAACTTATAGTATTAACGAACTTCAAAGTATAGATACAACAAAAGTTTTAAACTCAGATGCTTTGAAGAGTCTTATAACAGACAAAGTTGGAGTTGTTGAAAGAAAATATAAAGACCAAAGAGTTTGTGAAAATGTGCAAACTTCGTCATGGTTTCAAACAATGCCGTTCGATGAAGTTAGAAAGTTCTGACAGAAGATATGTAGTTGTCAGAACGTCAGATTCTCATATGCAAGATACAGAATATTTTTGACGACTTAGCAGAAACTTTGACATCTGACTTTTACAACCACTTGTTCTCATATTTCATGACATTAGATATTTCTAAGTTCAATCCAAGACAAATTCCACATACCGAAGAGAGACAAACATTGTTAGAAGCAAACAAGAGTGTTTATGAACTGTTTATAGATGAAACTGACTTTGAGTGTTTAGATGAAAGGTCATTGTACGATGAATATAAACAATATTGTCAAGAGTATGGTTATATGACAGCGTCTAAACGAACATTCTTGGCAAATGTCAAAAATCTTTTAGATGTTCAGAACGGCGTATATACAAAGAAAAATTTTTCTGAGTAAATTTAAAAAAATATTTTTTTATCGATAGAAAAGATGGCAAAATTCATCTCAGTAAACAAGTACATGTCAGAGTCAAAGAAGAACTAGACCCATTCGCATATTTGAATGTTTACTTCTACCATTTTGAAAAGTCTTACATTGACAAAGTTTGGAACATCGAACCAGTTAAGTTTGCTATTGTAGAAAAATGGTGCAAACTTTTGAAGACTTAGACATAGAAGGTTTGTTAACAGTCAAAGAAAGTTTTGACAGAAGGTTTTCAAACCTTAAAGAAGGCAAAGCATACAAACTTGTTATACCTTATGAACAAAGAAAGCAGACGACTATGAATATTATGAGTCTAAGATAGTTGAAGTTCAAGGTAAATTGGGTAAAAAGATTTTAGAGTCTAAACCAGTGTTTGCTCCTAAAGAGGAAGAAACATTGACATTGACCAGAAATGTTCTAAAATAAAATTTTATTTTACATGTCAAATTTCTTTTTCTCTGGAACTGGTTCAGGTTCTTTCTTCTCTTCTTCTACTTTCTTTCTTTCTTTTCTTTCTTTTCTCTCTTCTTCTTTTCTGGTGGAGTTATGTCAAATTTCTCAGAAACCATATTTATGTAAAAGTTCTTTGTCCTTTAATAGCTCTTCTATTCTGTTTTCTATTTCATCTTCAAGAACAGCGCATGTGTCTTCTTTGCATTCTAAGAACTTTTGTTGGACTTCATCTTTCCAATACGGCGTCATCTCTGTCAACAAGTCTGTCATTGACAAATTTTAAGACTGCTCTTTGTAATGTTTTATGGTTCTTGTCATATCCCAGAAACAGAACTTTAGAACAAATTCACCTTTCTTGTTTACACTATGTAAGATTTTATGGTCGACAGAAGTTTTAGAGTCAAAAGTTTGTCTCGAATATAGATAGCGAAATCGCTAGACATTTTCTAAAAGATAAAAATTTTTAATTTTTCTAAAAATATGTTAGAAAAAAAGTTTGCTGACATTGACAAAGAATTGAGAATGTTTTTAAACAAGAACAAGAGGAAGTTAGAAAATGCTCAGATAAAACCTATACATGACAAGTTTTATTTGCTCAGAATGGTATAACAGCGTCTAATCGCACCACCTGGGTCGGGTAAGACTTTCACTTATTCTTAAAATGGCTGCACAACAACAAGAACTAGATGAGAAGAACCCATTTTATGAGTTAGTAGTCATTTGTAGTACTTCTGGTCAATTTGACCAAACCGTCAATTCGTTCAAAGATATTATAAAAGTCTAAGTTAGTATGTATAAAGGGATCTGAGTTGTTAGATTGGATAAAGAAGTACCAAAGAAGGGTTTTGAAGTACAATGCTATAAATGAGTATATAAATTCGAAGTTTAAAGACCCAAATGAGGAAATGCAGAGAATATTAGAGAAGAAACACTTCAGAAACAAACAGAAAGAGATAGAATACATTTCGAAGAAATTGCAATCTTACGATTGGAAGACATACCCTCATAGATGTCTTCTTATCTTAGATGACTTTGCTTCTCATCCTTTGTTAAAGAATAGAGAACAAGACATGTGTCGAATTCTTAAGAAGCTCAGACACTTTAACATCTCAGTTGTCATTTGTGTACAGACAGCAAAGAGTTTAAGTAAAGATGTAAAGAGAATACTTACTGACATTGTACTTTTCCCCGGATTGTCCGAAGACGATTTCATGGAACTTATGAAAGAGTCCATGGCAGGTAAGTTTGACAGACATGAACTATGGGAGAAGTATAAAGTCATACAAGACCCTCATACTTCTTTCAGAATTCATATCTACGCAAACAAAGTTCAAATTGTAAAAAGTCAATAAAAATAAATGGTTCATTTACTCTGCTTGTTTGAAGTTGTCAAAATACTCTGTTATTTTTCACGATTTTCATGAGTTTTGGCGACTGGGGTTTCTTACCTACTCGCTGTTCTTCACTGTTTTCATACGGAATCTCTTCTCTTGGTTTTCCGAGGGAAGCAAGCATATGAGGAAATTCATGAAATTTCATACGGAATTCAATAAAAATAATGTTTATGTTAGAATGTTAGATCTAACATGTTTTCTAACATGTTTTCTAACATGGTCTAAAACATACAAAACTCATGAAATTTCATACGGAATTCAGCAAAAATAATGTTTATGTTAGAATGTTAGATCTAACATGTTTTCTAACATGTTTTCTAACATAACTATTTACAAGCGTTTTACATGGTATATGTTGCGATGGTTCATGACTCTAAACAGTTTCGTAGCTTCAATTTCTTCTTTTAGTACATCGAATGTTTTAACGATACCGAAGGTTTCTTTATACTTCTTCTTGACGTCAGATAATAGGAAATCGTCAGCAGTTGGATAGTTTTTTGTTCAGAAATTCTAACATGTTCATTTTAATCTTCTGCTGGTTTTTCTGCTTCTTTCTTTAATCTGCATAGTCGTTTCGCATACGTTCTATCTCTTTGACGGAGTAGTTATATTTCCTCATTGCTGCTTTACATTTTGAACATTGCGGATTCATTTTTGCGTTATATTCTGAAACCTTACCTGCTAAAACAACTAAGGCGTCAATGGTTTCTTCATCTCGAACATAGCGGGTCTTATTTGTTCGTTCCATACCTTACCCTACTATCTTTATCTCTTATTTCCCAAACACATTTTGCAACTAATGAAACAAAGTTGTCGTAGGTCTTAAATTCTTCGGATTTGTAAAGGTCAGAGATGTTCTTATATACCATGTCGCAATCTTTGTCCATAACCTTATGGTTTGCAATGAAAACCAAGGAATTCATAATTTACCTTTCGTATGAACTTCTTTTTTCTACTGAGTCAGTTGCTTTGACTTCTATTTCGTCAAATTCGGGAATGGTTTAGTTTTTGTTGTTGGATTTCAGGCAATTTGGGTAAATGGTCAATAATGTCCTGCATTTCATAAAGATACTGTTCATTTGTTTCATCTTTCGCACTACAGTCTAAATTACTTGTTAAAAGTTCTTGCTTTATCTTCTGGATTTTTGTTTCGAAAGTATATGAAGAAGGAATGAAGTTTTTCATCTCTACTAACATAGATGTTGGATTCATGACTAACGAGTTTGGTGCTGTAGTTGTTTGAACTGTTGTTGTGCCGATTGTTGAAATCATATCTTTTATACAAAATAAAAAAAATAAATAAAATAAAAAATAAAACTAATTTTATTTTTTATTTCGGGAAATTTCATGAAAATTCAAGAGTTTTAGACCATGTTAGAAAACGTGTTAGAAAACATGTTAGATCTAACATTCTAACATAAATTATATTTTTGGTGTAAATTTCATGAAAATTCAAGAGTTTTAGACCATGTTAGAAAACGTGTTAGAAAACATGTTAGATCTAACATTCTAACATAAACATTATTTTTACTGAATTCAGCAACAAAATTCAAATTGTAAAAAGTCAAGCTTGAAAAATGTAAGTGTTTAGTCTTAGTAAGATGGTAGCTTCTTAAAGCAAATACCATTGCTGAGTTTTATGTACGTGAAGAGAAGTACAATGAATTCAATTACGAGTACAATTGCAATGACAACTAAGGCAACTATTTTTGTCTTTTGCCAGCAAGGGTACTTCTTCTCTTCCAATGGTTCGGCAGAACTATACTCACTCATGAGAAATGCCAAAACGGTTTAATAGAAAAAGGCATTTTTTTCATGTCCGAAGACTCGAAGGTGCAACACTTCCAAAATACGACGAACTCAGAAGAGCAGCATGGCAGTATCTTCTTGACAACTTCTTTGAGTTCTCCAGGTACACCTTGGAAAATGCTGAAGAACTCCGACACAGAGAATTTGGAGAAATTGCACTCCAATACTACCTTGACAAACAAAGGGTAAACAAAGGGTAAAATAAGACTAAAAACTTAACGTTTAAAAAGTGACATTTTTATGAGCTCGAGTCACCGAGAAAAACTTGGTCAGATGTTAGCAGCTTACTTCCCCGAGGAGGATGGAAGCGTTACATACATCAGGTTCAAAAACAACGAACCTGGAATTGCGTACAAAATTCGCAATTACATGACCATGGAAGAGTACGAAAGGTTCCTACAAGAGAAACCAGCTCTAAACAACTCAGAAAAGAAAGAGTAAAAAGTTTAATTCGTAATTGTTTATTTTTTTACTTGTAAGGGCAAGCTGCAAGAATGAAGTCGACTATC